>NC_024322.1:12219401-12230091 GCF_000523025.1 Cynoglossus semilaevis
TGAATCTCTCTAAGTGTTACTTGTCAAAGGAAGCTATTGGTCAGTGTTGACGGATTAAATGGGTGATTATACAGTGCAATAGCCCAGCCCTATGTCTGACCTTTATATGTTGGAAGTCTGTTACCGTTACATAGTTTAAGGTAGCAGAGAAAACAACTATAGCCTAAGGTACAATGTGGTGAAATTGGAACCCAGAGTGGTTCAAAGGTGCTTCAGGATATCAACACGTATGATTTCCAGGTCACTACTGAACTGATGGAGTTCAAATCCATTCAACATGTGAAAAAAAAATATATATATATAAGGAAATCCTCCCCTTCACAATACCTATGTGACATGTGTTTAATGGAGCTATCATTCAGTGCCACAGTCATCTGAGAGGAGAGTTATATATAGACCTGAACCTAGATTGTTTAGAACCAGAGCCTCTGGCTGTTGGGTATTCACGTGGATTGGCAGTTAGTCTATTAGAACTTCCTTTGTCCTGCATATGACGGCTAACAATAGAGAGATATCCTCAAAGTAACAGGGCCACCGAAATGGCAGTTGCACCGTATGCCTTTCCTTCCAGCAACTCTGATTCCAAACAACTGATATTTATCAAATTTCCAAACTGTTGTCGTGGAAAAACAGACTCATCAAGGTTGATTTCCCCGCTCATGTAGGAGCTTTGGTCTTGAATGAGATCAGATATTTTTAAATATTCTCGTGAGCTCCATAATTATCAGCTCTTTTGTTGCCCATTCACTAAGAGCAGGAAATGGGTCCTGCCTGGGCGGTCAGTTCAAGTGCTCCATAAACAATGGGAAGTTAACTGACAAACCCTTGACAGAGGAAGTAGGGAGTTGGTACAGAGGACGGCATGGCATTGGTGTCGGCCATTGTAAGCAGAGGTTTTTGTTCACACTTAGATGAGGAAATAGCAGGGAAATAACAAAAGCACAGACATTTTTATGTAACAAGTCCTAAGGTTCGACTTAGGTACTTCCTGCAGTAATTCAGCCTTAGCCAGAACATCACAGCTTAATGTTTTCATGTTTTAATGATTTCATAATGAGCAGGGAGTAAATACTGACCTGGTTTTTATAACACTACCGCCAACTTACGACATTCATCTATAAAATCTGACCTCATTGGACACAGAAGCACAAGGTAAGCTGATCTTGTGCCATTATCCCAGAGAAAACTAATTTCTAATGACACATTGAATTGTTTAATAAGATTAAGAGAATGTGATGAGATAAAAATAGAAGAAAAAAAAAACAAATGAAAGGAAGCCTTCCCTCTGAGAATGCAACTTTATTGTTCCCTTTGTTTAGGAAATCCTTGAACGCCTATAGTCCTTTTGGATAGATTGACATGTCTCTGCAGGAAAAGCACAGGTGTTCCTGAGAACTTTAACAATGGTCTCTGTTCAATTCAAGTGTCCACGTTAGACATGTTTGTAGAACTATAGGACAGAAACTACTTCTGTAGACCAGATCAACTGGTGCCAAGGGTCATATAGAGAATGATATTGTTTCAGGGGAAAACTAATAGTCTGCATGGCACCTAGTTCCTTAATACTCTGGGTGGGGCTATGCTTATCAATGTCTGAGGTTAATATAGCCTATGTGTTTAACACCTCACACTATTTTTAAAACAAAACCGACTTCAACAGAGAAATTCACGTTTTAGTTAAATTACTTTAAATGCTGTCACTGCTACTGTAACATTAACGAGACACGTGTCACAAAGGTGAACTGGATTCATTCTTACCACTAGTAATTTTGTTATTTACACAATTGATGATTGTTTTGATGAGATTAGAAGTTGAAGGCCACAGACCTTAGCCCTAGTGAACAGCACTGACAGTGCTCTGTAGTTACTCCCTGATAATATTTGCTCTATCATGTGGGAACTTATACTCCTCATATACACAGGCAGATTCAGTTCTAGCTGGGGGCAAAGCCAGCTAGTCTGTTATTGAGTATGACAAGCTCCTTGGCTCAGAATGAAATTACAAAGGATAACAAGTCTGATCTACAAATTAGACTGCCATGGGAAAGGTACAGTCTTTTTTGAAGGACTTTCTAGACACCTGCCCTGACGGCAGCATAAGTTCAACTTGTATTTTTTTTTATCCCAGCTGTGTTGCCCCAGAAGTGTCAAGGCATGTTTTAGAGGGCTATCACTGCTTTGTATTTACAGCTACACCCCAGGCTATGGAAAGAGACACAACCTGAAATTAAACTGTTGGATGGATCAAAAAGACAGTGCACGTCATCCCAAAACAAACAGATAACCTTATAAAACTGTGCATATTACTGCATGACTAACCTTTCAATGAGACCACCTTGTTAGGGTGTGAACATGACTGGCCCTGACGCTAACATTGCATCACTTGGTCTGTCTTCCCTCTACTATGACACACTCCTCACACCACACTGGGATCCACCTTTTTCAAGAATTCCACTGTTGATGGATTTACAATAATCCACTCCTTAAATTTGCACTCATTACCTCCCATAATGACTGCTGATTAAACTTTTTTTACAACATAGGTACTGATTTGTCAAAGCCTTCAATGTAATGAAGAGCAGGCATAAAAAAATTAATTAGGCGGTGCTGTTACTGCTTAATTTGACATTAGCCTCCCAGGAAGTCGGCTGTTTGAGTTTGGGTAAAACATTAACAAGCAGTGCTTAAAGTCTACAGGTAGTAGTTTATGCAAACGCTCAGATGGAGTCTGTTCACAATGAGACTGTTTTAATGACTATTGAAGAACAGCAGGGATGATGTGCAATTCAAGGTTTCAGCTGCTCAGACAAAGATGCCACTACTGAAATACTGAGATCATTGTTTCAGAATTGATTCACTGTTGTAGTCTACCTGATACTGTGGCCTATTAATAAAAAGTTGACGAACAGAAGTGAGTTTCAAGTGATTTGAAAGAAGCTTTGTTGTAGTAGCACATATTGGTGAGAAATCATTCGCCTAGTAAGTGAATCCTTTCCTTGTGTTGTTTGAAGTAACAAGATTTGATTTATAGTACAATTACAATAATGTGGTACCAGCCTAATGTACTCACAAAATACAGTTTACAAATGTTGATTAGCTCCCTCTGCATGGGAGAATGGAAAACTAAATGATCTCCGTTTACAAACATGGAACACAATGACTCCTGCAGACTTTAAAGTCAAATACTTATTGGCTTTTCTGAGTGAATTGATTAGAGCATCAATGATTTGGAGAGAACACTTACTGAGCTCACCAGCATGTACAGACACGATATAAAATATATAATCATATGTGTGGGAACAGGGCGGGGCCACATTCAGAAAACAGATTCAACGTACATGTCTGAAACAAGCTTTAAAGGACAGTGTTATAGTACCTACAGTTTAGCTAACAGGTTCGACTAGGAACATAAAAAAGTGAAAAAAATTAGTTTTACTAAATCATTTTTATGGCTGGAATAAATCAGCCTGGGGATAAGAGTTATACACTTTATGTTTAGTTCACAGACTTTGACAGACACTACCACAAAGTTGTGAGATTGCAGTACTCTTCCCCTGTGAAATCACAAAGTGCTTGAGGGCTTTCCTCTTTGGCGATAAAATGACAAGTAAGAGAAGGTTTTCCCATTCAGGTCAACTAGACACCACCACTTATAGCGCACAGATATGAGAACCACATCAGGAATGATGATAATTTAACTGTATATGTATTCTCTTTTTTTTATTATTTTAAATGTAAATGAATAGCTTTGGAGCCCTGACAAGTGCCAACAATAAACACTGGTTTTCACACTATGGTATGTCTGAGGCGCTCTGCACCACTCCGCTTTCAGAAAGGCTTGACAAAAATGTAAATCAGTAACAGCTGTTACCAAGAACCACTTCCAAACACGCACGTGCTTTAAATGCACACGAGCACATGCACACACCTCTGGAACTTACTCACGCGTGTTCATTTGGACTTTCAACTTCCTTTCATTTGTAGAAAATACAGTACTTCTGAAATGATAAATTACTGATGTGTGACTCAGGAGATTGTCATGGACGATGACCAACACTATCCCTGAATTAAAACTGCAACTCAATATGCAAGGCTGTCATTTTGTAACATTTTAATAGATGACCTGAGGGAGAGCGGGGCGATTAAAGTGTAAGACAAGCAAGTTGATACATGAATTTTTATTAGCATTTAAGAAACTCAAGCAAATTCAATTACACAACCCAACTTTGCCAGTAGCACTGACCTGAGATCAGGTCTGTGAGAACTAATGAGAACAGACATTGATTTCATCATGCCACTAGAGCTGAGACTTTCTTACAGTACAATCTCTAGAACATACTTTTTATAAGGGATAGTAGCACAGTACTTTTAAATCTTTCTGTCAACTGTCAGTACAGTACTAAAGGACAGTGTGTCTCTCCTTGGGTTGTCCCTCATTTATCCAAAGTTCCAAAATCTATTTAAGAACTAGGCTCAAGTGTTATGAGTTTCCCTGCGGTTCAGAGGCTCATTGCCTTCTTGGGTAGTTTATTGAAGTAGGTCAACAATGTCATCAGTTTGGAGGTATTTTAACAACAGGGACAAAGACAGGAGATGGATTTACTGCAAGATTTGTTCTGTTATGATACACGCATAAAACAAGGATGAAAAAATACATAATCACATCCAAAAATAAGGATAAACAAAATTAAACTTCCTTCTGAGTTAACACTGCCAACAGAACAGAAAGTGAACAGAACTTTTACACTAACAGTGCATTTCAGTTAAAAACACTCCTTACCAGTAAGTGTCACTTTAACTGTGTAGTAATATTTACACATTTCAATAAACAAATAACAACACTGAATAAATAAGTTTCAACAAACATGAGAGGGAACGGTGCTAATGCCTCATCTATACACTGCCAAAATCCAACTGCTCCTGTCTTCATCACAAGCTGAACTAAGTATCAGAAAACAGTACAACATTAAGATTAATATATGACACATTTTTTTGTATGTATAGCAAGGTTAATAAATGATTCCTGAACTTGTATTTACACAAATATTGTAAAATTTATGCACTTTTTTTTAAAAAATGACCCTGTCAGCCACAGTTAGCATCCTGAACCTGAACCTTTCTTTTCTATTGGAGTCATGTTTTCCTACGGGGAGAGGCCCTTTGATGAACAATAATGATGATCATTATTAATGACATCTCAGTATGTGCTGTCTGTCAGGCCTCTGGCTCCAATAACTTTCTCTTCTCAGCCATGACAATGTGCCTCTGATGCCAGCATCTGTTACAGGCCAACTGGCTAGGGACATGGGAACTTGGCTCTTCAGAGACTGGGAGACTAACTCTTGTGACACTTTCAAAAAAGACAGCGCTCTCTAAGACAAATATCTGAAAACACATGGAGGCCTATAAATCCATCATTTGCCTGTTAGTATCAGACATTGCTGGGAAGTATTTCCATGTTAATAAACTGTCACAAGTTGATTTTTATTTTTTCACCTGTTAAGTATGAGTGACATGTAGGAACCATAGAAAAGACAGAGGCACAGGCCAAGGCCAAAGCTATATTTAAAACTGTTCCTCAAGAGAGGAAAACCAGAGATTTTTAAAGCACCTGCCAGGGATACTGGAAGGTTCCTCCAAATAGTGCTGGCAACAGAAGAGAGCCAATCTACAAGAGGCGTTCTACGTACAGCTTGTGGGAGGACAAGATTACAGTTCTTTAGCCCTAGCCCTACCACTATATCTGGGCTGGGTTTTGCTTTCAAAACCACCGCATCCAATCACCAAATACAGACTAACATTAGCATCAAACAAGACCACAAGTCCAAGAAAAGTAATGAAGTGCATGTGCATCCCAGTGGGCAGGATGTCACTCCAGAATAGCCATGACATAACTTGAACATATTTAACAGGATTAGGATTAAAAGGTTGACTACTGTCGAGGCAGGTTTACTCACTCCATCCACAGACGTGAAAAGAGAAGTACAGGGTTAATTTCCGTAATAGAGAAGAAAAATACCTTTAAAAAGACATGAATAGTCCATGTGTAGTTGTCTATAATATTTGTATAATAGTGTATTAGTATAAAGTCTACATAATCTCTGACACAACACCGTTGGAGGTGTACAGGTCCACAAAACTTTCGGTGCTTTGGCAATTTTACACTGGTCAGTCCACCAGCAGCCTTTCATTTGTCAGTTCTGTAGGGAATAGTTTAGGAAAATATTTATGGGGTGGTGGGAGACAGGCAGGATTTTATGGAGCAGAACCCTATAAACAGATTGAATTCAACTTTGACAAAAAGTAAACAGAAGAATACAAACAAATTCACTGAAGTATATTATCTATGCCAGGCCTGATAGATTGCTTATAACATGTATCATAGTGTGGGTATAAATACTGCAGTACGTCAGGGCACTGGTTCCCATTTCTAATTCAAACATTCACAATTGTGAAAATAGAGATACTACAAAACAATATTGAATGGAAACCAGTTATTGTTTTAAAGTAACTGGATTTCAGTTCTTAGAAAAGGTAAAAAAAAAAAATCCAGGGTTCTGACCTGGTGCAAGAGACATGACTCAGAACTCGATTGAAGTGTAAAAAAATTGAATTTGCAGTCAGCAACTAGTCAGCAACTAGGGTGGCCTGGTATTTTTGCAGCCTATGCCACCCCTTAGGGCCGCCATTGCTGTACTCAGGTGCATGCCATATATCTAGTGAGGAGCGACTAGCATGTAAACACACTGTGCAAATACCGTACGTGTTGCTACTGGTAAATCATATATTTTTAAAATCATTACGGAGTTTCTGTTTGTTTTTGAAGCTGTGCAATGCATTGTGGGTCACCTATCAAATGCTATCTATGCCAACTGACTAATCAATCCAAGTTTCCGCCAAAACCAAAATACCAGTCAAAAAAGTTGAGTTTAAAACAGTGGAATATTCTCACTAAAATAGACTCAAACGTACTGGTAACGCAAGTTGGTTCCATTTCCTACTGAAACAAAGTTTGACTGTGTTTAAATACGCTTCAGCAAAACTCACAACAAACCAGTAGAATATAACAAAAATATTTACATGAAGTGCGACTTAGTGCTCATTCCTCCAGGTTGAGCAGCAGCAGCGACACACTGTCTCGATCACACTTAAAACGAGCTGAGAATAGAAGTTAACACGCCGACAATGGAGCTGCTCCTCCTGACGGCTGTTAGACGGACAAGTCCCGACATTCCTCCCCGGCAGCACTGCACTAAACTCCCACCAAACTGTCACACTTTCTCTTTACTTCTCCGTAGAGGAAAAGAGAGTTTGCACATTGCTCCGAGGAGTCCGGGACTTCTGTGAAACCACTTAGAACGTCAAAGAGTCGCTACAAGTCTTACCTGTCAAATGTCATGGATATAAAAGTCCAAATAAAAGTTTTGTCCCAGTCCTGTAGTCCAGAGTAAGAACTCCACACGGACTCCACACGGTCACCACTTGATCATGAGAGGTGGGGAGGCGTTCAGACTCCAGGACTCTGGGCGGCTGCAGCTCCTCCTCCTACTTCTTGCTCCTCTTTCCCCCTTTTCCTTCGAGCATGAGGTCATTTCTAAGAGATGCACAGATCAACAGAGAGAGAGAGGGGGGAAGGAAAAAAAAGACTCAATCCTCCTCTTTTTAATTTCTTTGTGCATGTCTCATAAACCTGTCAAAACACTCTAGCTGTCTATGAAATACAATGTTTCCAACACAATAAACAAAGGTCCACTCTCGAGGATTTCAGTGGAATGTTTATACGCTCTTTCTACTTGAAATGAAATATTTATAATAAATATGTATTCACAATTAAAAACGTAAATTCATATTTCAAATGGAAAAAATGACGTTTTTATTCCTATCAGGAGCCATTATTTGTTTCTACTGGAGACAAATAATAATGATTCACCAAAGACTTAATACTAGGTTTTAAAAGAGTGTCATCCATAGCCAATGTTATCCCTTCGACCACGACCGGAAGTGCTCCAGGAAATCACCCAGTTTTGTAAATTGGAAGACAATGCTGTTTTCCAACCCATTTATATGGTCAGTAAACATTTCATTTTGCTAACACAACAACACCGACAGCAGCTGTAAAATACATCAAAACATTTTTTTCTTTGTGTAAATATAAATTATGTATATGTTATATGTTATATAGTACTTTGAATCTCTATATTAGCTAAACAAATGTTGGGGTTAATCTCTGTTTGACTTTACTAGGGGACGATAGCGAAACAGTGATTCTGAATTATGGGTCCCACTGAAGGTCTGAATCCACCGAGCCTCCAACTCTTACATTACCCTGGTTAGATCAGGAAAGGCATCCAGCATAAAAAACCTTTACCTAATCAGTTTACAAACATCTGATAAAGTAGATAGTGATTTTTCCTCTTTTAATTCCATATTTTCTACTCATCCTTTGGCTTTTGTGTAATAACTCTAACTCTCGCTAAATTGACAAGTTGCCTTCGTTTTAACTGTCTCACTCATTTAGTATTTTTTAAAGATATCACTTAAAGTCTTTGGGCTTTAGGGTATCTATTTTGGTTATTTTATTTAAAAATAAAAACAAGATTGACACCCTGGAAGACGTTTTTATAGAACGTGTACTTCACATAGAGATATAATTCTTGTTATGTACTGATGCTCAGTACTTTCCAGATAAAGATTTTATATGCAAAACACAAAGCTGCTCATAAAACTTGATGTATTGCTAAATTAAAAAATCCCAAGGTTATAAAAGGAAACGCAGCACCACCTGGACTGGCTGTAGGAGTAAAAGGCTGCTTTACATTCACGACTTTCCTTTTGGAGCATTGTGTTTACTCTTTGAGATATTCTGTTGAAGTTTATTTGGTGGAGATGCAACTCTATATCTTTGTGAAAGAGTATTTTCTCACATTGTTTTTGTTTGTAAATCACATCAACACGTCCTCAGGCAGCACTTATCAACCGTGAATATAATCGTCAGAGCTGGTGTTCGTTATGTCTGAAAATCCTGCTTGTCTTTCTTGATCCATTTTTGTGTTTATTTGCTCACTGTGTGTCTGTGCTCCCATTAATGGACATTAGAGAAAATGTGTTGAACGATGAGTCGGGGCTTTTATGCTAATTTTGCATAATTGATGTGGGTTTGTGTTAGCCCCGTTAAAAGCTGCGACAAATGTCGGCGTTTGTTCGAATCCAATTATTCTCTAAACCGAAATTAGACGAAATATGTAATATTGGTAAACATGGACATTACTTCATCAACATAGTACCGACCAGCAGACTTTGTTTACGTCACTGTGAATCAGTGGCAAAATCCATGCCTGGAATGCAGTGGATCTGACTTACCTAGCAACCAATTTACGCTACAGCTTGAACTGTGGCGACCTCATCAGGTAATCGTGGTTATTGTAAGTTGTTTGGCGTCACTGAAGTTGAACAGCAGGTAAATAACCTTTTGTACAGCAGTGATCCTAGACTTTTTTTTTGTTTTTTGGCTGGCTGGCTGGGCAGTCAAATATATTAAACAAAGGCAAAAATAATGTTGAAGTCTTTCATTGGTATTTTATTTTAAATCTTTTCCAGATGGCATGCTCAAAAGAACTATTAGAATCCAAAGTATCACTGAAAGGTATATATGTATATGTAAATTCAGATTTGTACACACCACTGGGTGAGCCAGTCAGGCAGCATTACATACAGTAGTGTGAAGTGTGGTGTAAACAAAGTCAGGGACCACCAACCAACCAACCCACTGCACACAGAGCCAAAGGTCTGCAACCTTCGCACACAGAGGGTATTACAGGCATGTCAGCAGCATCAGCAGCACAGGGAATTCTGAGCTGTGTTTTCAAAGCAAAACCCCTAGTGTATATTTGTTGCAAATGGATGAGGATGTTCCATGTAACACAAGGACACTGGATGAACTGGGACAATCACACTCAACATTAGATTAGATGAGATTAGATTACGGTAGACTTAACAGATCCCACACTAGGGAATTTGATACGCCGCAGCAACAAAAGGACAGAATGACACAGAGGAAAATTAAAAACTCTAAGTTTTCAGTGACAGGCGAAAGAAACAGGTGAAGGTTGTGTTTTAACATGTGCCTTACCACCCAGCCAGGTTTATTCTCCAACACAAACATGACATGACCAGAAACAGTTTAAAACCTGAATGTAAGCAGGCCACAGAATGTAAAGTGGAAACCAAAGAAATGTTTATTATTCAGCTCACCAGTCCTGTCCTGTGTCTGGCTGTTTTTCAGGGAGTCTGTGTGAAAGTCAGAGGGCCAAGACAAACATTACTTTAAAGTTTATCAACCTCAACATGTTAATGTTTCTCTTTAATGTCCCAAATAAGTTATTCAAAAAGGAAATATGAAGTTAAACCAAAATGTGTAAAAACGAATAAATGAAGGAAATGTGGTGAGTAATAAACATTTTTATTTATTTATTGTTGTACATACATCTTAAAGTGGCTTACAAAAAAGTACGTCAAAATGTACCATTTATAATTGGATATTTGCTGCCACCTAGAGTCCGCCACTGTGTACTGCAAAACACGCATTAGAAAAGGGTATTTTGAGTTACGTTTGAAAAAAAAAAAAAGTGAATCTCAGTACAACATCTTGTAAGTGCTCAGAAATTAAACAAAAAAGCTGACATGACCCCCC
>NC_024322.1:12230108-12282638 GCF_000523025.1 Cynoglossus semilaevis
CAGCTACATATATACAGCATTGGTTTACAATATAGCAACTTTCCAGCAAAGCTTGATTAAAGCATTTATTTGTTAACACCAGGTCAAAAATCAGCTCCCTCACCTAAATGCTATTTCTTTCATTTCAATATTGTTGGAGCTTCTTTTTGAGGAGCTCCCTACTTCCTGGGCTGCTGGATGAAAAAGGTCCGCTGGAGGTGGGGCTTCTCCACTGATGGCCGCATCCTACTGTGTCTCACACCCACAGGGGTCTCTGGGAAGCTGTGACTCAGCTGCAAAAGGAATTAGACGAAAGTTTATTATCCAAAGGCCAAGCTTCTGTGGCCAATCCAGTTTGTTTGGTGGCAGGTAAGAACGTGCCAAGTGCAAGTGGCTTTAACGAAAAGCTTACCTTGTCAAGAGTTCCTCCCAGAAGAATGCCAACCTGCTGCATTCTGGTAAAGGTGCCAAGAGACCTGCTGCAGGTTTTAAAGAAAAGTGAAACTTTTCAATCAATTATAGAATGTACTTTTTTAATTAGGTACATTATTCCTTGATGTTTAACAATTGAACCATGTTGCTAAATGCTGCACATAAACAACTAATGCCCTGCTTAGTTCATCTGACCTTTTTGTCTCTGGTGTCCCATGAGTTGCACCATCTTCCAAGCTTTTCTTGCCTATACGTTTACCTCCAGCCTTCACTGTTGAGACAAACCAGAGAGCTGAGATACAGTTCTCAGACATGAATGAATTAGAAAAGCTTCATGCACAGGTAGTAAAGTTTAGGTATTAGACACCAAAAAAGAAAATGGAAATATTAGTTTGATAAACAAATCTGAATCTCTGAAAAATAACACCTAAGATTCAGAGGATAAACTACAGAAGTAAAAATATTTACTCAATTAGATGTATACAATTTAAAGATATACGAGTCATATTTGGCTAAAACCCAAAAGCTACTAATATTGTATTAGCAAAACTAAGCTACAGAGCACAGCTTGAAGTTTGAAAATAAAATAGCCTAAGTTAGCCTAACAAATAGTGTACACAGAGACATCATTGTACTTTAAACAAACTTCAGAAAAAACGGGCAGAGACAGTCTTAATAGAAAAAAAGAAATCAAGTATTTGTCATTAGAACATTGAAAGCATTAACTTGAGACAGTGAGGTTAAGACAGTCGTAAACAGCACCGCGCTTGTGTTAAATTAAACCAATCAGTGCAGATGCAGACTCAACACAATCACGTCAATCAAACACCACGGTCTGTCTCACGGTTTGGTTCACGGTTTGGTTCCAAACTTTAAATCCATTCTTTAAGTGAAATACTTGGATCAAACTTCAGAATGCACAGGTCTGCACAGGCCTGCTTTGGCTCAGAACGGCTCTAAAAGTTGGCCACGCAGTGAAAACAACAGGACGACGTCGTTTTGTTTGTTGAACAAAAACGTTTGCTTAAAAAATAAAAATAAATAAAGGAGTTTAAAAGAAGGAGCGTGTGAGCAGCGTGTTTACCTGCAGGACGATGACCAGCTTTAAGGACAGGACCCTCCTTACAGCCAAATTTCGACATTTTCTGTGACATTTTCACACAGCAAAACAATCCAACGTAGAGTAGCGATACTAGTGAACTAAAGGCTCGCTCCGTTGTTTTTATGCTAGCGGTGACGTTACCGGAAGTATGCTGTCGAGGACACGCCCCTCTTTAAACTGGACACTCAACTGACTCTGATACTGCTAGGTAGAACTAAAGTTAATTAGACTATCGCCAAAGTAACAAACTACTCAAACTATTTCTACTTCTACTGGTAATAATGATGAAATAGAACAGCAGATAAACTAAACAAATTACTAACTCTAATTAGACAACTGTCTAAGTAAATTTATTGATACAAATAATCAAAGTGAATAACTATCATAATTATGATTTATAAGATAGATATCCCTGGTCCTTTAAATGTGTGTTTTTCCATGTATTCTCTATATACACATATGTAGCCCCTGTGATGGATAGAAGATTTTTTTTTTTTTAGGTTAAGTTATTGTTTTTTAGAAATGTATTATATTTGATTTAGGTCTGAAAGTGATGTCATATACCGGGAAACACAAAAAAACAAAACAAAACAAAACACAAAAGTAATTAAAAAACAAAACTGACTTTATTATTTGAACACAGTTGTTCTATGATGCCATCTTTGTCCACATACTTCTTCATATATTCATATATCTATAGATTTAACATGGCACATGTTTCTATTTTTTTTTTTTTTTACCAGTGCTGATGAGTTTTGACCAGGAAACATGATTTTATTTTTTTCTGTATTTACAATACAATGACAGAAATGTACAAGACTCCATGGCATGACACAAGTTCAACATTAGGTACAGATACTATTTCATCCCTCTGTACATTCAAACATTACTGGGCTTCTTTTTTTTAATTCCTTGTTGGTTTTCATCCATTTTGGCTTCAACACATACACATTCCCACATCTCAGTCCTCACAGCGTTTCTTTGCTCACATGACTCACAACTTTCTCCATGCTATCACAAGTGACAGGTTTCCTAAAGAAAATAAAACTAACATCTACACAGAGCAGGATGCAGCTTTAGTCACACAAGTGTCCAAGTTCTGCTCTCTACTGACCGCCATCATGATTCCATCTTCTGCTCCGTTAAAAAAAAGTTCATTAAAAAAACATTCCATGATTTCCTTCTTTGGCACACATTCCTTCTTTCCATCTGTAATCAGTCAGTTGAACTCCTCCCTCTCTGAACACACACACAAACACACTTAAAAAGCCAAGTTCGTGAGAGAGTTTGTTTCTTCTGTGCTACTGGCTCTTTTTGACTTTGCGGCAAGGTGAAGACATCCAGGAAATTATAGTCAGGGATGAAGGAGACGCAGGACCTGCAGACCTATACCCAGGAGTCAGGAGAGCCGGGGTACTGCTCTGGCCTGAGGGTAGGCCTCCGCGTGCTGGCGTAAAAGTCCACATAATTGGTAGTTGCTTTCAGTCCATGAGGCTGGGAGCTGTAGTCAATGGCCGGTGGATAGGTGATGACCTCCTCTAAGTACGGCTCGTCGTAGCCGTGTGGATGCTGCAGATACATTCTGTAGGTATCGTAGTTCCTCCGCCCCACCTCGTCTGTGTAATACACAGGCTGAGGAAAAACAGCACAGGGTTAGTGTTGATCAACGGACTTCCAAATGAAAAAGATGAACATACAGGCTCACCAGACAGGCTTTTATTTTGTAAGGTACAACATCACCTTCCAGCGCCTGTCATAGCTATATTTTATCTGAGATTTACCTTCTCACCTTCCTGAGTCCACCTTCTTATTTTACTGAGAAGGTGGTTCGCAATTTTTTGGCTCGTGACCCCATTTTGACATTACAAATTTCTGGTGACCATGATCACGTTTGTTATACTGTGTTGTAAATACGGCTTTAGTTTAGTCATTGTCACTTTTAACTCAACTTTTTTTATATATATTATCAATTACTACACATATCAGGTTGCCCCATTTGAATTCCAGTCAACCAAATGTGGGGTTGTGACCCAAAGGTTGGAAAAAAAACACGCCTCTACCTATTCCTTAGCCCTACCTTCACCCAGCCTGAATCTGTGTCAGGGTGATAATGTATTTACTGCTGGCTACTTATCTCTTGACATGTGATTTGCTGAGAGTGATGACACCACAGTCTAGTTGGCACAAATAAAATATTCTGCGGCTGTAGTGAACATAATGAATGTGAGCGGTCTGAATGAAGCAGGCTAATGACTGTCCACACACATTAGCTGGTCTGAATGTGATGAGAAGACGGCACGGGAACACTCTGTGTCTCCTCATCCTGTCACTGTAGAGTTATAAGGGCGGGATATTTGGTGCACACACACACGTCCATCACTGACACACCAAGTACCGATCCCAGCAGTCACATTCACTTTAGACCAGACAATAGCTGATGCTGTGGGTCATTCACAGCCCAGTGATTTATCTGCAGCAGTCTATGGGTGAATCTCTTTGTGCCAGTGAAGCAAGATGAATGAGCTGCTTTCTCCCAACAGGTTTACACTGTGCTCTGGGAAACATCTTGAATCAGGTTCTATTTTTAATCCAGCCTTGTTTCCAGGCATTCACAAAACCTGGTCCACACCCTCCGACTGATTCTTGACACTAACGACCACGTGGGTCGCTTAACAGTGGTATCAGGTCTATATTTAACACTCAGGACCAACTGGATCTAGGATGTTTATGTCTATAATTAAATCAATGCAGTACACAAACATCATCAGATCATCTTCATCAGATCTATTTAACACATCCTGGTAATGGTGATAGTAAATCACTTGAGATTCAGCTGGGATTCCCCATCACTAAACAACAGTCGGTTGTTCATTAATTCTGTCCTGGCAGCTTGGAAATATTAAAACAATTAATTCATCTTCTGCCTCTTAATCGCTTCAGTGATTACAGGGGCAGCTGGAGCCGATCCCCTCAGTCGAGAGAAGAGAGCGACACCCAGCAAAGTGATCCAGTTCATCACAGAGCCACATATAATCCATGAATCGTATTAATTTATTCCTGCATGTTTTTGGACTGTGGGAGGAAAACCTCACAGAGACTGGGAGAACGAGCACCTCGAGTGAAAACAAGCAGGAATCAAACCAGCAACTGTTGACCTTCTTGCTGTAAGACAATACCCACTAATCACTTGTTCAATTGTGTTAAAGTAAAGTAAGTAGTAGTACTAAAGTAACTGAACTTTAACTTATTTAACAAATCAGTGTCACAATTGTAGGTGAGTATAAACCCTTCAGGACTGTATACTGAGGTTTAGCAGGATATTATCAGGATGTGATTTTTGGACCAGAGAACCTCATGTTACATTCACCTGTGTTCTTCTGGGCTCTTCTCTTGTTGGAGATGTGTAGTAATAGGAAGGTTTTCCAGACCCTGAAAAACAAAAGATGGGGAAAGAAAATGTTGCCGTTCATCAAAAACTGTGAGAAATTGCTGTAAATGACTTCCTTTCACATCGGTCTGCACATCTCTACAGGGCAGATGTCTGAATCCATGCAGATCACACTTTACTTTACTGAGCTGGAGATAAAAAAGCACCACATTTACAGAGTGGGCCACTGGAGTTATGTTGTTTACGTTGCCCATGGGAAGGATATTTTCTTTGGCACTCCATCCATCCAGTGGAATTTCTAAAAGCTAATTTACAGTCTGCTGTGTGGAGGCTGTGGCTGGTTTTGTTTACTTTGTTGCCCCTCCTTCTCCTCTGCCTCTGCCAACCAGCAAGGGCCACTGGGATCTATGGTTTAGATGTTCATGGCATGAAGCCATTCTGGTGTTTTTCCTGCTACTGGCTGCTTGATCCAGAACAACCCCAGCACACTAACATCCATGAGGTTCTGAGGAACCACCAAAACTGAGTGTTCTTAGGATGAGAGGGTTGTGGTAAAGACGCTGAGGACGGTAACGCAGCAGACCTGAGGCTGTGGTCACTGTGGAAGGTTACTGACAAACAATCGTTAAATCTTTAAATGAGCCCTCCAGTTGTCCACTTGTGTCCTGCACGTACCTGTGTACTGATTTTTATGAATACTGATGTCTCCTTGGTAATTATAAAATTGCATAGTTGACTGTGATCTCTGATAATCTTTGACTACGTCTCTATGCTCTCTGATGCCCAACATGGCAGGAGACGACGTGGCACTGGCAGCTGCAGAAGAGAGAGAGAGAGAGAAAAACAACAGTTCAACATTAAATTCCGGAGGTTTCTATTTTCATCAGGTTCTGCCTGGGCTTGAAATAAAACCCTACCAGGGTGGTTGACTGGGGACAGTTGAGTCGTGCTGGTGGGCAGAGTGGGCTGGGACTTGAACCGGTCTCTTTCCAGTGTTGACACAGGAGTGAGGAAATGGTTTTGGTTCCATCCGTCCTGTTATGGAAGCACAGCAGGAAAGTGATGGTATGAATTATTCAAACAGGTCTAAAGGCTGTAAAATACATCTGGCTGTTTTTCATTGGTTACAGGGTAAAAAATACTGGAAAATTCCTGGTACTGTGTGGTCCAATAAAAAGACTCAGTTTAGGTAACGCTGTGTCAAAGGAACAAGAGACGGTACCAATATCAACGCGGTCCAAAACCTGAAGTTTTATTAAAGTTGTTTCACGTCCAAAACTTGCACAAATGGGAAAATATACAAAAGTATTTCCACTAAAGTAACCATAAAATAAACGTCAAACTTTTAAGCTCTAACATAATGTATATTCCAGAGGCTGTGACAATTCCTAAGACACTGGTTCCCAAAGTGGGGAGAGAATCCCTTCGAACAGTCGCACAGTTATTTAAAGGGGAGCACAGCATTTGTGAATTCATTTCCATGGACCAGTGAGAACAGCAGTTTTTGCAGAACCTTATGACTTACTGTAGTACTCAAGCAAGATACCTCCAGCTGGCAGTACATTAGCCATCTGTCCAAGTTCTTACCTTTTTATAGATGGTCCGCAGATCCCTGTACTGCCATAATGTGTTCAGCACCTGAGCAGCAGCCTTCACCACCTTCATGGAATACCTGAAAACATAAATTATCATTATGGTTTTACATGAAATATCCCCTTGTATTTCAATACTGCAAACCAAGGCTTTTCATTACCCTATACTGCAAATATCATCCATCCATTCTCTATCATTTATCCCTTCACAGAGTTGTGTAGGGAGCTGATAACAATCCTAGAAAGCACCACAGGAGGGCGCAGTACACTTAATTCCCCATATTTTTTTTCAACTCTAGTAGACAGTTCAGTTTGTTTTAAAGCAGAACATTTTCTGCATATATCAGACCAGAAATAGCTGCTGCAATCATTCCATAGGGACATACGATTCAGATGCACACAAAATCACCTTCCCTGTGGCTATGGACTCTCTGTCCTCACGCACTTACACCCTCTGACTGGGTGTGTGTGTGCGTGTGTGTGTGAACTAGCTACTTATCCAGGACTATTTTTGGCATTATTTAGGACCAATAACCGTAATAGTTACTAAAACTGTGACCTGATGACACATCATCTGCCTAAAGTTAGGATCTAGTTGAAATGTTGCTACAAAAAATGTTAGGTTGAGGTCATTAAAATTTTTTTTCTGCTCCAAAAATAATTTACATCACCTCTCTCTATCTCTCTGTATATTTATATAACATATTGTGTACAAAAACGTATTAATATACTGTAGAAAGAAAAATGTAAACAATCAACCAGTACTGATTCTGAGCAAGAATGAACCAGTAATTAAATATAAAAATAAAAGTAAAGTTCCAACCCAACGTGAGATTTAGTTTCACTGGTTAACTAAGTGACTTGTTTGTCCTGGGTCTGTTCCTGCAGTCCACTAGACGATGACTTCATGTCTGGACAAATAGCCCATCACTGTAACACACCTGTCACCTCTGCCCTTGGTGATGTTGACCAGCTTCTCGATGCCGCCCGTGTCGGCCAAGGCCTTGGCGTTCTCCATGTTTTTGCTGGTCACTTCGTGCAGGGTGCAGCAGATGGCGGCCACGGTCTCGTCTGACAGCAGGGTGGTGTTTCCTCCGGGGAGACGGTTGACCAGGTCTCTCATGGCATATTTCCCTGAGAGCGGGAGAAGAGAAGAAACAAAGATAGTAGAACATAGAATAACCTAAAGCTGAAAAATCATATGTGAATATTTTTGTTTTAGATCAACAGAAACAATATATATGTGGATATTTCCCCATATGAAATAGTGATTGATAAAGATAAAAAATATATAAATATGTCTTATAAACTCATATATCACCCAGCAGTGTATATGTGGACGATAAAGTCACTTTATAAAATATATTTTATATATACTTTGTTTTTTTTATATAAATTATAGATGTGTTATCATGTGTATTCACTGCACGAAACACCTGAAAATAACACTGCAGTTTCCCTCCCCCTCCCTCCTCCTCCTCAGGCACTGACCCTGCCTTTGTGAAACTAACTCCTCATTAACGCCACCCGCTGAGAGAAAGCACATAAAAAGTACTTTTTCATTTAATGAGACCATTTTATAGAACGGAAAAGTTTGGAATAAGATAAAAGTGGAGAATAATCACCAAGTTTTAGTTTAAAATGTAATGTTACATTTAAGAGTACATCATTTGTTATCAGGCATTATTAGCAAAGCACTGAACTATTTCAGTTGCACAATCTATATGAGCTCATTACTCCACTGAACTTTTTCTTCTCCCAACCACAGCTCTAACCCTGGCAGGTTGGAGACAAGAGTTAAAATGTTATTTGAGCACAGATGGTCAAATGATGTATTTGTAAAATTATTTAAAAAACACACAATTTCATCCATTAACAAATAATGTGTTGGTTTGATGACGAAAAGCTGACAACTTCCAGCAGTTCCTTCAGGTCGACTGCAGGTTACACTGGAAAAACACTCCTGGTTCCTTTCTGTCTAAAACATTTAAAAATAAACCCCTAACCTATGAGTTCCTTGTTCCTGACATCCAGTGCCATGTTCCTCAGGGCCGTGGCTACAGAACACACCACCCGGTCGTTGTCCATGCGCAGCAGTTCCACCAGGATCGGCAGTCCTTTCTCCTTACGCACGGCCGCTCGGATATAAGCTGCAAACTGTTCACACAGACGCCACAGGTAAAACACTAATCTGATGGAAAGGTGTTTAACATGGAACCTATGATATAAAAACAGACAAACACTGATTTCGTACCTTCCAGTTTCCGGCCGACAGGTTCTGAAGAGAGCCAGCTGCTCCCTCCAGAGTGGCAGGATTGGAGCTTTCAGCGAGCAGAGTCAGGTAAGGCTTGACGACTGCAGGGTGCCACAGCATCTCTGCCCCTTTAGGAGATTTGGAGATGCCAGGGATGGGTCCCACTCCGTCCCACTGAGCACAGAAATAGAGTTTGTAGAACTTTAGGATACACATAAGTACCAACAAGTTCAACTCATTGAGCTCCAATCAATTAGAGAATACAGACCACACTGTGGTTTAGCTTTTACTGTAACCTAATATCAAACAGACCTTACATTAATCTGCTGATCATGTTTAGCCTAGCCTTTTGCTATTTTTTCACTTACTGAGTCCTCCTGAGAACTCTTTTTCTTCTTCTTCTTCTTCCGGCCCCAGCAGCTAGAATCCTCCTCCTTATTGGCCGACTCGCTGTCCAGCAGGCCGTCCACCTCCTGCCCTCCAATCAGTCGGGATGGAGCCATCTCCAGCTCCAGACGATACGATAAGTTCCTCAGAGTGCAAATACAGTTCTCCACAATCTGAGTACAAAAAAAAAAACAAGGTTGGTGCATGTTCACTGCCTGATAAATCAATTAAAATAAGGAACTGTGGAACCTCTGGATGAAGCATTTAACTCCACGCTGTTAATTTCTGTAAAGGACTGAGCTCACAGAATGTCAGCGTGCATATTCTGGGGCTTTGATTAATTGAATGGACTCACTCCACTGAGGCTTCGGTCTCCATGCTCCAGATGAGACGTTAATGTACTGTATAGCAGGTCAGTGATCCCGTGTTCTAGATTGGATTCTAAATGTCAATCACTCTACGGAATGGCTTACACTTCAGGTGATGCATCACATGAAAGAGATTCTGCTGAATCCTCCCTGATTCAGACTTCAGCCATGAAATGAATCACACAGGGTTAGAGGGATTACTCCGGAGAGACTCTCTTATCGTGTGGCTGCATGTTTCCGTCTTGGCTAAGTGTGTGTAGCTCAGTGTGTGTGTGTTGTGTGTGTGCGCAGGGGTCTTTGCAAGTGTGTTACCTTGCTGTCGAAGTCAGAGGTGTTCACACAGGCTTTGATGACGTACAGCAGTGAGTCAACCAGACCCTCACAGGTACGCATCTGTTTTCTGGCCTCCTCTCCAGCTGAGCTCAGGTTTCTTTGAACATGAACACATAAAAACGAGTCAGCTTTTTCACTTTCATCAATATGCACTATCAATAATCTGAAAGAAGAGTTTCTGAGTAAAGAGAGACGTGAGTCAGCTTTTTCACTTTCATCAATATGCACTATCAATAATCTGAAAGAAGAGTGTGCATTTCGCAGAATAAACAGATACGGGAGTGTTTGTTTATAGTCTGTCCTAACTGACTGTTATCACTGTCATCACAGCTCTTTTTCTTAATTCATTTAAGATACATTTGTTGACTAATTTCAAACACCAGATAAAGCAAGAATATTTATTTTACGCAAAATAAATTTGTAAATTGCAGTGCATTTACACATCACTGTGAAAATACTATGCAACGTGACTATATGTCATCTTAACTGACGGCTAACACGTTGCAAACGAGTTGCAGTAGCGTCTGCTATCCACAGGGCGGTGCTGGTGCACAGTGAGTTCCTCAGGTGGTTACCTCAGACAGCCTGTGGTGTTCCTCAGCACCAGGGAGGAGTGAAATTTCAGCTTGTGGTCGTCGTCGAAGGTGGAGTTGCTCCATCCAGAGTGAGGGATGATCACAGTGTTGGTCAGAGTGGTTAAGGCGTCCCGGATGATTGTCATCTTCACAGCGTCACACGACGACAGGTTCCACAGCACTCCTGTGGAGACGACCCGGGGCAATAACAAGAGAGAGAGAGAGACGCAGAGAATCGTCAGACGTGCAGAACCCTCCAGTTCTGTCAGCTGTCAGTTGCAGTTAGACGAACTTCACACACAGACAGAGAACCTGAGCTTTTAATAGTTCAGCTTCTGTCCACAAAGACACAACTCCCCAAAATAGGCAGAGACAGACACAAGTGCACAAAACCCCCAGCATCAAGACGTCACTTGTATCAAGTTCCATCACTGCAGAGAATCCTTCAGGGGAAGAAACAGTAAAAAAAGAAAAAAAAAAAGAAAAAAGAAACCGCTCTAATACAGTCATGTGAAATGTCTGAGTCAGAATAATGGAAAGTATCTCCAAAAAAAGTCAAATATACTGGTGGTTAGGGCTGATAATGGGGCACAGAGCTGGCAGCTCTTTGATGCTGCATCTGTTCAGGATTAAGCAGCATGAAGCATGTTCTTTTAATTAGACGGCTCTCGATGCTGGGCTTCCACTAATGCACGGGCTGATTCTGCAGGGCAGCAGTAACCTTGGAGAAGGGGTAATGCAGCAGACGCAGCACTAACACACACACACACTGCATGACTGTTGGTCTCATCTCAGCGTTGACTGAACAGCAGGCATGTGTTTTGGACTGGTCCATGACTTATGCATGACGTCTGATGTGAAGCTGCCGTTGTTGTGCTCTTTCCGAATGCTGACAAAAGAATATTGAGAGAGAGAGAGAGAGAGAGAGAGAAGTCCCAGGGGCTGCTGGATACTAATCTTGTTCTTCAAATTAAGCTCATTTATTTTGTCCCGTTTAGTTTGCCTTGTAGTTGATTTTTATTTATTTATTTTTTGACCCATTTTTGAACTGACTTTTAGTTGCTTTAAGGCTACATTCATTTTCTTTTCAAACTTTTTCTTTATACTGAATTTCTTAGACAATCTTACCTTCTAGAAATGATTTACAAAAGCCTTTAACACTAATATTGTTTGTCTTTTGACTCATTTTGTAGCATTAACTACTGAACTGTTAACTGTTAACCGCTATCTGCGTACTTATTTAATGCTAAACTGCTAACCATTAGCAGTTAACTTCAGTTGCTGCTAACCCTGGTTCCAGTTGGTGTTTTTACTTCATAAAAGTTGTATACTATTTTCTGATGTATAAACGTGTATTTTCTTCGGCCCTTTATCCACCGGTCAAAAATCCCATTATCCCCGGCTCACTGACATCAGGCTGTTGTGTGCAGTTGGAATGGATACAATTGGCATTTTGTCCCAGGTTAAATGACCCAGCACTGGACTGTCTGTGATCAGCAGTAACATAAACATGACACTGCAGATGACCACTGTTTTTCACCATCTACTACCTTTTTGTGGGGAGATTAGTCACGGGGCACCTGCACCTCTTCCACTGTGACCATCTTAAAGTGCATTGTTCCAGCATCAATAAAAAATAAGTGTTCAGTTGCTGATGAGGTTGAAATAAGGGCTGAAAGTAAAGATAAAACTGTACGCTGATATTGTCTCCACTTCTGCTATTCGCTGTTGCTCTTGGGTTGTTTATGGTGCATCTGTGGCGCCGAAGAAAAGAAAAAATGAGGTCCTCAAAGGGCCTCAGGAGATAAGGTCATGTTTTTTAGCAGAGTCTAAAAGCTTTTTTATTCCTGATATTTTTTTAATAGAAAGGAAATAGGAAAATCTCACAGGGGGAGTTAAAAAGAAGAGAAAAACGTAACTTCCTTACTTTTATTCTTCGCATTTTTATTCTCTTGAGACTCGCGTTTCTCTCCCTCGCTACCCACTGCTGATGATGTCAGACTGTAATTGTGCTCAGGAGTCTAATTCCAACACACCACAGACAAGAAGCTACGATGACAAACGCAGGTTTTTTTTTACCAAACGTGGTTTCAGGCAGCATTCCTATTAAGACAAACTCAGAGTCAAATTAGAGTTTTAAAATCCTTCAGTGAGTTCTAGTTACTTCATTATTATTCATTTAAAGGCAGGGAGTGATAGCAGCAGTAGCAGAGTTATGGTGTGTTCCAGAAAAACTGGGCTGAAACTACAAGAACATTGGATTGTTTGCATGTTTGTACGTAGTCTAGATGGCTAGTTATGACCTGACACTGAAACTAAAGCCAAATGTTAAATGTCTTATAATGACATATAAAATAATCTTTATCTTTATCTCTATTGCAAATGTTAAATGTCTTATAATGACATATGAAATAATCTTTATCTTTAAAATGTCATTATACAAATCAATATTTTTCTTGTTACAAAAAAGAACAAAAATTCTGTCAACACAAACACAAGTCCATAAAAATCCAACCTGTAAATAATCATTGTCATACTTCCTCTGTTTCATTCTACTTTCCCACTGTACATGGAACTTATGTAAGTAAGCTAGTCAGCAAGTCGCCTTTTTTTTCCTCAACATGACTCCACTGAAATGCTCTGGCGCCCCCCCCAGGGGAGTCGCTTGAAACACAAACAACTGGTCCAAAACCACACTGTGGAAATGTAATTTCTCACATCACAGCTAAAAAGGTAAATTGACCTGCATGAATCATACGAGTCTGTGGGAGATTTCTCTGCTCAGTACAGTGGTCTCTGGGGTCCTGGCTTGGAAACAGTGACCTCAATTAAAAACTCAACGTGAGGCCCAGCCTAACAGTCAATCCAGTAGTAATCTAATGGGAGCAGACGGTGGCAGGGGTTAAACAGACTGTGAAAAAAAAACAGTAAGGTTGGTGAAAATGTCTTAAACAGCTGTTGGAACCTGGTGGTTGAAGAGCTGACCTCAGTGACGACTGCTCACTGGAAGGACATTTATTCTACCAAAACCATTTGGATGTTTCATTTGCAGAAGGAATTACATTATGTATGTGGCCAAGAAAAGGTTTGAATACGTTGATAAATATGTTTTTGGGGGACATTTTCTCACTGTGTCACGGCTCAAAGTTCACCCAGGTGTCAAACTGTCGCGCAGACAAAGTTCCAAACCTGGGTGAATTTCAGAATTGAGCATTTGCACACTAACGTGTCTCTTACATAACACTGAGGTGATACTGGAAAAAAAAGACAGACACCAAGCTCAACCTCAAGCTGTCCATCACTCTGGTTCCACTGCAGTGACATTTCCAGGAAATACCACAGTGAGGACTACAGCGACAGTTCATCTGACTATAATAATCATAACTTATGAACTCAAAGACCCTAGAGACATATATGCTGTAATATATTATATAGTAATGTGAATAAATGCAATAATATCCATATATAAACCTGTGACAATATTTACTGTCTCATTCTCTAAATGTTTGAAGCGTCCACCGATGATCGTCGTCTTCTGAACCAAACATCTGTGTGTCATTGACTTCATGGTAATTCACGGTACTTTAAGGCAGGATGGGAAAACGGTCGACAAACAGCACAGGCTTATTAACCTCTCCGTTTTTGGTGGAGATGAACTGGAAACTTGTCAATGCTGCATCGACTGAGCCTCAAATAAACAGCTGGGCTGGTGATTGTGAGAGCGGTGGCTGCTGCTCAGCTTCTCACCGCATCACTGCGCGGTTGGATTTACTCTTTAAATTAACTTTAAGATTTGTTTTTCTTCTTTCCCCGTGTTCTTTAAAAGAGAGGTTGTCAAACCACTGGGATGTGGTCCAGCAGTGGCCATATGGCACGAAGAGAGAAAAAAAATCTCAACATTTTATTTTTCATTTTATGGATTACCGGTGTAGTGATGAAATGCTGTATGTGTCCCAAGTGTCCCAATTACAGACCCCCTCATGTTAAGAGGCTTGTCAATCAAAAGTGTTTTTCACTCTGTTAAATAACAATACATTTGTACTTACAGTCCTACCTATAGTACAGGTTTATTACGACAGTGACTCTCACAGGCCAAGCCCTCATTGTTTAATATGTGACATTCAGCATTTCACCACAAGATGTTGCTAAATCCTACTCAGTGTATCTAACCCCCCCACCACCACCACTTCCTTGTATAAACTGAAATGTGTTAGGATGTTTTATTATAGAAGACTTGTTTTGACATAAAGAATCTGTTGTTATAATACTCACCCCAGGTCACAGTAAAAAAAGAAAAGTCACAAATGACACACAGGGGAGGCTACAGAAACACTCCACACCCACTGGAGGCTATAACATTATTATTACAACTACAAAACATGTGGACAAATAAGAGACTCTACATTAAATATTTAAGGGTAAAAGTGCTGTGTTTCTGTGTGTGTGTGTCCATCTGTGTGTGTGCCGGTGTCAGGTGTCTCCGGCGTTCACTCACAGCTAATGACAGTGTGACGTCAGCGAGTGGGTTTGGTCTTTGATCTGCTCTTTCAGGCTGTTTGACGACAAAGCAACAACCGCAGCAGCTGCAGGAGCCGCTACCAAACAAGGCCAGAAAAGAGGCTAAAACTGTGTTTTTGGCAACTTGACCCTCTGACACGAAACAACCGATGGACATCTACACAAACGTAACACAGCTGACACCTGGACCTCAGAGGAGCTGAGATGAAAACACCGACTCGATGAGGAGCCGCCGAGTCCTGACGGTTCACACACAGGTCAAGTGTAGTTCAGCACCTGTGACGTGACGTTCTCAAACATTTGGTTTACACAAGTCTTAATTCTACTTGGTTAGTTTTGTTATCGTCAAACAGTTCTAGGCTAAGTTTTACATATTTACAGCTAGCTTAGGTGTGTATATATATATATATTTGTATATATATATATAGCAAACCATCAGTTATTACACTTTCGTATATATATATATATACATATAAAACCATCAGTTATTACACTTTTATTCATACAGAAGCACTTAAAAGTGCGTTTTCAAGTCAATATTGAATTTTGCACATAACGTGATTAATTGTGATTAATCGCCATAAACAATGCAATTAATCAGGATTAATTGCCTTAATTTAAATATTTATTTACCAATTGTGATTAATCGCCATAAACAATGCTATTAATCAGGATTAACATTTTTACCGATTGCCTTAATTTAAATATTTATTTACATTTTCTCTCAGCCAGCTTATTGTCTATTGGCTAAAAAAAGTGTCATCTTAACATAATTAGACAGAAGGAATTTTAAAAGGTATTTGTCTGTGTAGGTTCTCAATCATCCAGGTCATTCAATCCAAAAATAATTACATTGAGGGCAACTGGGCATGAAGATGTTTCACTGAAGAAGCCTCTTGGATGAGAGGTGAAACGTCTTAAAAAAAAACCCTACTCCAGCCAGTAGCCCTCGATGTAACTATTTTTGGGTTGGAAGGGTATATTTTTCGATATTAGAATTACCCCCCAAATATCCCAGTCATGAATACATTTTATAGTATACATCATGTTTGTGGATACACATACAAAGCCACAGAGCTGATGTGCTGTGCTGTCATACGGCGACTGCGTGACTGAGTGATTAATAATTGTCTGTTGCACCTGTGCACTTGAAAGCTCTTAGAGCGTAGCATTCCAAAGGAGTGTAATCAAGCTGATGTGCTGCAGCAGTGCTGACCTTTACTAATTGCTCTCTGTCCTTTGCTCTGTACCCTGAGGTCCACCCTAACCATTACCCACAGCAGTCACTCTCAGAGTCTAAGTGGAGGATGAAAGGGGGCAAAAGCATTCATTAGTTCATTTTCTACTGCTTCCCCCGAGGAGGTCACTGAAGCCAACCCCCACCTGATGAAAAGCGGGAAAAAAACGTTTGGGTACGATCTTGACAAGTCACCAGTCCGTCGTCAGGCAGTTCATGTAGACACACAATCAGTTACTGTTCTATTCAGAACAGCAACTGTTTACAATCTCCAGTCAAAATTTTTTTTTAGTTTTTATGTCTGCGGCGTGTGGAACGAACCACAGCAACAAGGGAGCAATCAAGAAAACTGCAGTCCACGAACCCAGCCATGAACCTGTGATTTAAATCTGTCCATTTCAGTTCAACAGACAACGACAATAAAATAAATACAAACTCTAACCACTGGATTTACTGTATTAGATTTAGCTCAATCTGATTTGCGACAGTACATTGGCCAGCAGCGCCGTGGCCTGGCAATCCTCAAAACCTTAATGTAATATTTGTGAGATTCAGTTCTTAAACAGTGAGATAAACTTTGTGCATTCCTCCCTTTCAAAGTCAAACTGGAGCGTGAGTCGACACAAACGATTCTTACTGTTTTGTTCTCTGGAGAAAACTGACACTTAATTGTAACAAATAATCCACAACGTGCCTCCTCCCAGAACAGACACACGCTACAGAGCGTTTGCATGCCGGCCGTAGAGGTTTTTCCCTCTGGACCACTGCAGCGTAACCTGAGCCCATGTTGAATCCATTGGCTGAATTCAAGAGAAAACAGCTGAGTCAGCCACCTGGGAGCCAAATGTCTTGGCTTGCTTATTTCTGTAGCGCTCCACCCTGATCCAAAACAACATGGATTTACGTCGTCTTTTCAGAGCCCCAGACGACACACACACACACACACACACACGTACAATTGAGCAATGTTCAGTACAATGCCACCGACAATCAGACTGTCAGGTCGACATTCATTGGAATGCGCTTAATCCCCCGGCAGCCAAAAGTAGGACTATAAATTCTCTCGGGATATATTATCAAATGCAGTGATGTTAACAATAAATAAAGTTTAAGAAATAGCCTCTGTGACTCGGTTATTACGACATTCATTATCTGGGGAGAGAGCACGTTAGCGAGCAGTTGCATAGTTAGTGATAAGTCAGAATATAGTAATTCACATTTGCCAGTTAGATGCCGCCAAATGGTGCGAACAACCTCACACACTGAGGACTGCAATTATCTCTTCCAGAACACCCACGGGTAAACACTTCATCTCTGCACCAGCTCTATAACATTCCTGTCCTGCTGTAACCTTACAGAGAGTCTCCTGAGGATCTGACCCAGTACAACGAGGGGGAAGGGGGCGCTGAAAGAAGACGAAGGGAGGATTTGGCTCTTTGGATCTTAGTGTAGTGGGAATGTTACAAGAACACATACAATTCTGCAGTGTTTTCCAAAAGACATTTAGAGACAAAAAGGAAAGTAATTGAACCCTAAAAGGTACCTTGGGGTACACCACAGGCAAAAAGAAAATTTTACCAGGTAACTCCTCGAAAGGCACCAACTGGGTGAACTTTAAGAAACAGAATATGAGGCAATAGAGTTTTAGATGAGCCGTGAAACGATTCAATGTAAATCAATATTTCTGAAAACAGACTGTAATCTGATGGTATTTAGTCAGACTGCACACACACAGGGTCATTACGAGTCTTTTCCTACGTATTATTTCAGACCGTGCAGCTCAGAAATAACTGCTCACATTATGAGATTTGCCACAAAGAAACTTAAATCTGAAACAGTACAACCGTGCACATGAAGAAATTACACACACAAATGTCACCTATTAAAAAATCAACTTGTTGTTGAAAATCTTTAGTATTTCTAGTCAAAACTTTGTGAAAACATCTGGTTGTTCACAATTGTCTGCCATTCAAACAAATAACTCTAAGAAAGCGCCAGCATTTTTTATGAATGAACTTTAAAGACAACTTATTTCTTTAAACACTACTTGGTCTGTGTTTCAGCAGAACCAGATGATTTAATTTGTTGTTGCACACAAATAATTGCTTCGAAATTTGACACATCGTTGTTTTGGTCTGTCATGTGGGTGGAATATTTTTATTATTCTGATTTTACTACTGTTTACGAAAAATAAAACAATCACGAAAACAATTTATGATTCGTACTGAGACTGACTGGTGCTTTCACTGCAGACAAAGAAGCATCTCATCATTTTATTAAATAAAATAATCGTAATAATAAATGAGAGTTTGCCAACGTGTGATGAAAACTTCAATTCTAGATGTTGATAAATATAACCTCTTTGCGGCGCTGACTCACCTGTGACGAGCTCCCTCACTTCTGCGTCCACAGACTTCCTCAGCAGACGCAGCAGAGCTGGAATGCCACCTGCGTTTCTCACAGCAACTTTATTGTCATCCATTGCTTTGCCGTAAACAAGGTTCCTCAAGGCTCCGCATGAGTTCTTCTGAACGTCAAGGACTTTGTGGTCTAGTAGGTCCACCAGATGTTTGATTCCTCCCAGTCGACAAACCTGACGACAGGGCGAGATGAATCAAAATGACAACATGGTCCTGACAAGCGTTAGCATTTGGAGACGTGGAATTAAATATTTATCTACATCACCACATTGGCACCAATGCTAATACACGTTGTAACATCCTTATTGATCCTCTATGCACTGTGCGATTTTAGCAGACACTGCACAACACACTATGCGATGTGGAAACTTGAGTACGACGCCAAGTTTGATGCGCGCAGACTGTACGATGACAATTTATTGAATCGCGGGTCACGACATAGATCAAAATGCAACGTCATCAGTGTACTTCCTCCATGTGTGCTAGAATACTTATAGAAACCATTGAGAAGCTAAACCAGTATGAAGAATGAAGGGTTTTTAATGGCATTTTTGTCCACTGAAAAAAATCTGAAGAAGCATTTCTATTGGCTGATTAATAAACGCAGGTCACTGTGAGATAGTCATCCTACATTTCTGACACTGATAGAATTTTACCTAGGGTTATCTTTGGTCACAAGACGCTGACAACGACTGTCCTTGAACCTGTCTCACAGTGCAACCACTTTTTTTACGACCAAACATATCGCCTACGATCGTCATCTTCCGTCTGGGACAGCCCGTGTTTGCCAACCATTAAACCTAACATACTGTGTCAGACAACATTTAGGTCATTAGTCCAAGACCAAGTGTGAAGGGTCAGTGAAAGGCTTTACCTCAGCCTTGATTCGATTATCTCCGAAGCACAGGTGCTGCAGATATGCAGCCGCGTTGGCCTGCACCGAGGGGAAGTGATGCTGCAGCATGTGAATCACCTCTGTCAGCTCCGGGTCACGCCAGGCAAACTCTCTGCAAACAGATGAGCCCCAAATGCATCAGCATGGGCAGTGTAAGAACAAATAAACAAAAGGATAAATGATAAAAAAGAAATGTTGTGTTCTGAAGGGATTTCAAGTGTCATGAAAATGTCTGTGGGCAAAATGAAAAGTAAACATCTAGAAATATGGTGCTCTCCAGTAACACTTGAATGTTAACGGCGCCTTTATGATACAACGGTGACTTAAGTGGCCGCCTCCAACAATCTGAGCCAGACACTCGTCCAACTGAGACAATTTTGATTTTGTTTTTGATTTGAATAGATGACGCCTGAATATGAACGTCTGTCAGAGATTTGAAATCACACTTACATTTCTACATTTAAGCACTTACAGAGACTTATACGACGAGGATTAACCATCAAGCTACACAGAAGAACTCTTACTCTCTCACTTTGCAAATATATTCGCTAACACTGACTTCCTCCATGTGTAAAAGAGCTGTAGACACAGAGTCTGGTGCTCAAAACAAACACCAGACTCAGACGTTGGAGGAGATCCTCTTGCCTACAGCACAGCATATGGCAGCGACACAGTCTCAGTTTACACAGCAGAGGGAAGATTTGAGCAAATTAGAAAAGAAATCCATCTATCAGATTTCCCACCAAATCATTGGTGTGTGAGGAGGGACAGCAAATCCATAACCTCAGGGGGATTTGCAGTGAAAATTCAATTCAAACGGCTCCAACCGAAGCTTAAAAAACAAAAATCAAAATTACAATATTTCATCGACACAAGTCGCGCAAGTGAATATTCCCAGTGAAACCTGAGCGGTGGCTGTAAAACCCCGCTCACACTCACATGTAGCTGCATTACAGGGTGTAAACAAAGCTCCCTGTGTGCATGAACAGGGCTTTAGTGAAGAGGTCACCAGTCTATAGGCTTACACACGTCTATACAAGAGCAAACACAGCACTTCCCTGCATGTGAGAACCTATTGTTAAATGGCCAAAAGTGAGGAGAGCCAGCAGAGCTGCGTGCGACTACCCAGAGTGCTGTGTGCTTGAATAGTAAGTCCATACAGCAGAACAGAGACGACTTGTAAGTAAGTCAGTCCTCCTATTGTCCTATTGGTTGACTGGGCAGAAAAGCAAAAACAACAGCACTGCTCCACGAAGGTGAGTGCTTCTTACCTGGGATCTTTCTGAATGCTGTCTATGGAGGGCGAGCGAGTGGCAGCGTCGTCCATGATGACAGCCTGCCGACCGTAGTTTGGATCAGAGGGACGGTACTGAGCGGAGCGGTACGGATCGGCGTAGGTGGTTGTGTTAAGAGCATAGTTGTTTCTTTGGTAGGTCATGGCACTGCGTTGACTCGATGTCCGCCGGAGACTTCCCACCCCTGTGGGCCCACAAAAAGAAGTAGAAAAAGAGAGAGAGGGGGAGAGAGAGAGAGGTTTACACACACACACATAACACACATGCGTGCCAACAAAGTGCAGATTAGCAGCCTTCAGGTCTTTTCAGCCAAACTCTGATCTCTGCACACCGGTAGCAGGCGACTTTAAACCAAGCTGAAAAATACAAACATGCAGCCTTCAGACTCAGCAAGTTCCGAAATCTGGAACCAATGAATGTCGGGGTTAAACAAAAAATGCTCCCACGGCTCCAGAAAGACGTCTTCAAAGGCTTGTTTTGGTTGTTGTTATGTTTTTATAAGTTTAAGATTAGCCATAGGGATACTGCTGTTTTTATCCAAAAAAAACAACAACAAAAAAAACAAAAAGGACTCCACCTGATTCATGGTTGGTCACGGACTTCTTGCTCCTGTGCCCCAACAGATCAAGTCAGGAAATACCACTCATCAGTAAAGTGGAAACTTCTCAAACATACAGTTAATATATAAGGTTAAAGTTATGCTCCGTTCAGTCCAACACTCAGCATCTTGTTCCCTGGTTTTTGAAAAAAAGAAAATCCACTCTGAGCGACTTCATGTCCTACTGGTGGAATACAATGGCTCACACTGACCGAGCTGCAGAAAACAACCAATTTTGATTAAGCTGGTCCTCACCACGTGATGTTTGTCAGCGTGACTGCTGCTCTGCCCAGATCTCTATCAGACCTCGAGGAGGAGACTGGGCATGTGCGAGCTCAATCTCCCTCCTACCAGGAACCAAAACGTCAACTTGCGGTGCCGCTCCAAAAGTACAATTTCTCACATCAATGCACATCTATGCTGTGCTGCACCGCTTCCCCGCAGCACGTTCACGTGCCAAAAAGTAACTGGGAGCACATGAAAGAGAAACACAAACAACAGGCAGCCCTGCACACAGCAATGATGCGCAATTTTCGCCACATTTATTTGGGAGCAGATTCTCATCTTTTCAGCACGGGGATACACGTTTCTATTTAACATAATCCCTGGTTCCCACCTGCAAAACAGGAAATGAGGCAGGGTTCCAGAGAAGGAGCAGAGACTCGGAGAGAGAAAAATAGTCTGAAATTTAATTTCACAACACCACAAAAAAAACCAACCCTTGTATCAAATTGGATTTTTTTTAATAAGCCTGCTCCTACAAAGACTTCCTATGGGCCGCTCCCTCTGCTCCTCTCCTCTCCTTATATCTGCCATGAACGCAACATCTTCTTCACAGCATTTATTAGTCAAGCAGAAAACTGGAGAGTCTGGGAGAAGCGGGGGGGCTGTTTATGTGCAAACAAAGCATGAGTATCTGAGGCGCTTGGGATGATGGTAAAAGAATGCCAACATAGGGAGAGCTGGACTGGAGTTTGGACGTGGGCAGCCAAAGTGTCCCCCGGCCGCTCCATCCTTTCTCCCATTCTTGGTTTGACACAAAAGTAATGGAGTCTTTTGTGGTGAGATGACATATCAGTACCTGCCTATTAACTCACGCCTCACCCTTTCTGCCTGGCAGAGAGGGAGAGAGAGGGAGGACAAGAGAGACAGAAGAGAAGGACAGGACAAAAGACAGAAAATAATAACAATAATAATAAAGCCCAAGGAAGCCCTGGGTGGCAGAAGGAAAGAAAAAAAGCAGCAACAATAAGTGTAAGAGGTATTTTTTAGTAGGCAGGAAATTCACAACAGAAATAATAAAAATACTTCTGTGAAGGGTTAGGATTTCAAGTGGACCACTAGAGGTGTACGGTGGTGTGTTCTACAGAGACACTTTTACCCTTTTTCTTTTTATTCATGATCTAACTGTTAAAAAGCCCAAACAGTGAAATAGGCCCAGTATGTGGCAGTAAGGCAACTTAAGCATTGATTTATTTTACACCCAGTAAAAAAGAAGTGAGAGTTGGGGGAGGGGTCAGGGAGAGGTCAGCTCACAACATTTTTTCAGCTCAGTTTTTAACATCTAATGTATCTTAAAATAAAAATCTAATCTGAAAATAGTAATAACTAACTAATAACTAGTCCACACCTGGACTTTGGAGCGTGGCTACACAGAGACGGTACCAGATATAAAGGAAGCAAATGAAGGTAAATATGGAAAGTAGATGGAGTTTCAGAAAAGTGTGGAGATAATTTAGACTCTGCTCTGTCACACACACACAAACCTCAGTGTTGGATATTGACTAGAGGAGCAATTCCTCAGTTTTTACACTCAGGCGGACTATTTTATATGACAGCATCGATCCTACAGGGGGACAGAAATGATCCAAATAAAAAGTGACTTATTTAGTATGTGACGGAGCATCTGCACAAGCTGAAGAGAGAACAACAGCTCTTCCTGCTCTATCTCATTGCTTTTTTTTTTCTTTAATATTCGTCAGCCATGATGTTACTACAGCAAAAAAAAAATCACAGCAAAAACAAATACAATCTAGGAACGGTTTAGTACCAGGTAACAAAAAACTACTGCTCAGCAGTTTGCTCATTGGCTCATATGTACAGTCTCTGAGGAGGACCAACCTGAGGGGCTCCTGTAGAGGGTGCCCTGCTGGGTGTGGCTGGGACTACGATACAGAGGGCCCTGAAAGGTCCGGTCCTCGTAGATGGGTGCGATGTGTCGATCTGGAGACATGGCCGACCTCATGTCCTGACCCAACTGGCTGTGCTGACTGGCATATGAGCTGCGTATCGCTGTGAACAGAACAGAGTTGTCAGTGGAAGAGTCCTTAAGAACAGCCGTGAGTCATGTGATTCGACAAACGACTGTGCGACTCAGGTGTCGACGGTTTGGAATAAACTGTGAAATACAGAGTTGGCTTTTTTTCAATGAGCTTCACCAATGTTTTAAATCACACGTACATTGAGTTGCATCAGTGTCAGAAAAGAATTGTAATGAAAGAAAAACAGCAAATTATTCATTCATAGCTAATATGGTTATTTCCATTTACTTAAAAATGACCTGGCAATTCTACATAAAACAGTTGTTAAAGTAATTAAAGGTTATGTTGATGACTCCTCCCACGCACTCCCTCAGCTGACATCATGTGTCTAAACACGAACACTATTGACCAGATAATTACCTTGCCAACAAGTAACACATCTGTAGACAGAAACATGACAACAGCTGTCATTATTCTCATCACTTTGATCTTAATTGAATTTTATTTGTACAGTTTGTGTTCTTGAGACCAGCAGTGGTGATACCTCACTGCTGTATATGGTAACGTCTACTTCATTCTGCGTGTGTACAGACAGCTCTTGTTCTCAGAGAGCACTTTAAATACAGCAGTAAAGAGGCCACGTCACCAGAGGGAAGCAGCCCCGACCTCTAATCAGCAGCAGACTGTCATGTCAGGGGTAGAAATGAGGAAAACACAGGTGAGCACTGCAATTAACCCTCTCCTGCAGACAGATCACTAACAACAGGCTGTGGGGGCAGCATGAAGTGGCAAGTCTAGTGTGAATCAGATTCTGTGCAGATGTGAAGAATGAGAGCAGAATGAGGTAACGGTATGTTTTTTTTTGGATTCTACCCACAGGTAAGAACAATATTCTTTTTCCGTATGTGACTGACTTGAAAATGTTGGAAAAAACAAATTCAGATTCAGTATATTCTTCACACAGATTTCACACAATTACAACTTCAATTATTCCAAGTCCAAACAAAGGAGCAAAAAAGAACAAAAAACCCCCTGCATATTCATGTAGTGAAGTTAACTGCTATACATTAAAAAAACAAGAAGAAACAATACTGAATTCTTGTTCATCAACCAATGGGAATGTTCGGACTGTAGCTAACAGCGGGATGTCTGATTTCTTTTTTGACTGCTAAAAAATATTTTTTTTAACTTCTGCTAATCCTAATTGCAATGTATTGTTGTGACCAAGTCTTGTGTCGTCAGTGTGGAGCTGCACAGCACGAGAGTCAAGAGCTTCTACACACACTACTGATGCAAAGCTAATCCCCGGAAAAGCTCGACTTCTGGAATCCTCTTCAAACTGAATCTATGAATCTTCTGTTATGAGTTGATGGAAACGAGGGATGGATGCTGTATGTCCATTTATTATGTACAGTCTATGTCAGCTAAAGGTTAGCCTCAAGCTTGTCAAGCTCTCAAAAACATGTATAGTGTGCTGCAGTAGTTATTATTATTATGTCTCTATCTTTAATGATACGACACTGTCTCTTTTTTGCTTCTTATTCGATTTCGTGACGTCCTGTTCTTATAATATCAAATGTGACACAGCTCTAATTATGAGGACTGAATGAGCGTTCTTTCACTTCTACATGCTGTAGCACAAGCTGTGACATTCTGACCCACTTATACAGACACCCAGATGTGACTACTGACACTGAGCTGAGACTACGTGAACACACAGTTTGCGACACCTTTCTAATGAAAGACCATTTCTGACAGAAACAAGAGGCGACTGCTCCAGTCTCCAGGAGAGTTACTGTAAGTCTGGCTCGTATATTTTCTCCACGCCGTGCCCTCAAAGAGACATCAAACATTTTAAATTTGGTGTGAACAGCAGCGGCACCATTCAGAGAATGGAGCTTCAGACAGCCTATTGGTCAACATGTTCATAGGTTGTTGAGTTTTTCTGATGGATGAGTCAACTATGTCTTGGGAATGTTAGCTATTACATTCTTTAAAAAGTAAAGCAAGAAATGGGAGGACTGGGGTGAGGAACGGTCACTGTTTTGTATGAAACTTTTGAAAATACCATTAAAAGGAGAATTTTCTCATCTAGTCTGTAGACAGCCAATGTAGTTCTGACCCACGTAGCAGTGGGTCATCACAAACAGTTTCTCTTGATTCCAGGACAATTTTCACAATTTAATAATTATATATATATTTATATACAACAGGCTGTAATTCTCTTCAACCTGGTGCTGATCCAGGGCCTGGTGATTGGGGACCTCTGCCCTAAAATACCAAGGAGAAAACTAATTTTGTGTTATTAAGTCTTGCCCTTCATTAAAAAGGTTTGCCTTTTTCTGTTTCTTTTGTGCTATGAAGATTATGACCCTGTTCATAGAAAATAAGAAATACTTTTCATCTGTACTTTTCATTATGGACATGCTTGTCTTATCACAGATATGCTATTTAAGTTGAACTACCTCCGTCAACCACCAGGGGCTGCCTCCAAAAAGGCTAATCCATTGGACAATTAACATTTTATCTGAATGAAAAACACTCGATACAATCAAAATACTTGACACTGTTAACCAATAAGCTATCTTCTCAGTGCACTGAAGATTAAAATTGTATTTAATAAAATAATAGCCCACTCTCAAAGACATGAGAAGATGACGACAGTTCCCTAAAGTGTACAAAGTTTTTATGTGATCAACAGATCTACAGTATTTCTCAGTAGAAACTCACACTGGTGGCACTCACTAAACTGTAAATCCCACTGGCGCAGTGTACAGTTTGCAACTCACAGCTTACTGCACATTTCACACGCTTCCAAACCTCACCTGGGTCCCTTCCCGGCACTAAGAGCTCAAACACAGACTGCTGCTATCATGCAGAACCGGCTTCACAGGGGATTCTTGTCACAGTGAGAAAGAGAGGAAATTAATAAGTAAGCACGCTGGCCTCCCCCTCCTGGGAGTGGGCGGGTGGGGGTCTTTTAAGGCACGGCAAGTTTAGATTTTTTTTTTTTTTTAGCTGGAGATAGTGAGCTGACCTCTGGCTGATCTTCCGAGCACAGGGTCTTTGGTGGCTCAGAAGCCGAGCATCAGGCAGCCGACTGAAAGCCAGGCTAACCTCTGACTACATAATGAGGGAAAAGAGAATCAACTTGCATTAAAAAATGATGATTATTAAAAGTAGGCCATGGTTCAGACTGAGTCTGAGTCAGGCTGAGTGACAGACAGAGTTAATACAGGCAGAGAGTGTGCAGATACTGAATGTCTGGATTTGTGACTCCACTCATTAGGAGGTCGAGGATCATCCCTGGTTAATTCCAACAACACTCCCTGGATCACTGCAGGCATTGCTTTCACCTGCAGCTACGTGGGGAGTTATTAGAGAAATGTTTCTGACGCTCAGAAATAATGACGTTTATGTTACATAAACTGCATTAAACTTGTTACATTTGTTACAATCTTCGCAAAGCCCTCAAACGTAAGTCACCTTGACTTGACCAACACGTCAACAATAATACAGTATTTCAAGAAGTTGTTGGTTTAGGAGCTAGCCCCCACAGGCCACTATTGGTACTACAGCCAATACTGCACTTAGGTTGGCTTAAAAAAAAAGTTGTTTTTTTCATACAAACAAATAAACACCTGTAGGTCTGTGCTAATATAAGATGTTTGTTGTTTACGTTCTTTGTTCAGACTCAAATAGAAATGATGTGTTGGGTATAGTTTTAAAGTTTTTGTACTGAATCCTACTGTGTTACTTGTGAATGACATCCAGCAGGCATGCTGCCACCTGTAGGACAGAAGGGTTGGTTTGACTCGTTATTAAAGGCTAATTTCTGTAATCTGCCCTGTCGTTGCCTTTGGTCGCTCTGTTTACGACAATTGATTTTTATTGTTGGCTGGTAGTCTAGCAATTAAGACCTAAATGGTAATTAAATATGTTTTGACTGGTATAAAGTGATGCCTAATTACTATACCAACAGCCTTCCCTATGGAGCTGCCAAGACTGCACTCCACATAAGATGGAGAGACCACACACTGGTATATTTTTCTAAGAGACTAAGAGTGTTGATTATGTTTTAAATTAACCAGCTGCTGGATTATTTAAGAATTTAAATTAAACACTAAATGTATTACTTATGATTTGGCTTCATTAAGTAACATTGAGCGGAAGTTGTATGTGTTTTTTATAGGTGGATATTACCTGTAATGATTATGTCGAGCGGAAGTTGTATGTGTTTTTTATAGGTAGATATTACCTGTAATGATTATGTCGACTTTGTTGTTGGACTTTAATTTGCTTGAGTTTAGCATTAGAATTAAAAGCCTTGTGCACAGAGTGGAAGCTTTTGTGTAAATTAAGAAAAAAGAAAACATGGTGGGATTAGTCTGCAGTACAGCAGTTACCTGTGGGCTGAGAGAGAGCAGTATTTTACAGTCTGCTGTCTAGCTCAAAGACGTCAATAATTCTTACACACCGGAGCGTTTAAAAAATTAATATGATCAATAAATCTGTTGAAGCTTAGAGGGTTTAAAGCACTTCAGGATGAATGTTTAGCCTGTAGGGTTTTCTCTCCTGTCTGTGTTGTTGCATAAACCTTACAAAATACATCACGATCAACAGTTAGTTCTTCTGATTTCTTCTGATTGGTGAGTCTATCAAGTAGATTAGAAGCTCAAACAAGTTAAGTCTGAGTATGGAAATCATGTAGGTGAGCTGATGTGCAGGGAATGGAATAAAACAAAGGAAAATGAAAAAAAAAAAAAACCCTGAATAATGCTGCCACTGTGTGCTCTAGTGCCACGCTCAATAGGCCAGTAAGGCCTTTCACTCTGTGGCAGCACACATAATGGCCACCAGCAGCAGCTTGGCAGGAAATCAGTTCAGCCTCTCTGGTTGAAAGGTTCGAGAGGTGGGTGGAGGGGGTGAGGGGGTGCAGGGGAGGCAATATGAATAGAAAAGAGGGTAGAAACAAGGCATAAGAGGGAAAAAAACAGGAGGAGAACATCAGAGAAGATGTGGCAGAGGAATAGTAAAAAATTAAAATGGGGTTAACGAGGACGTCCAGGACCATCGGACCACCTGGATGAATGAATGGAAGCTTCTGGCACAGCTGTGGAGGAGTCAGATAGAATCTCTCCGACCTGGCAGCCTTCATGCTTTTAGTATTAATCCCTCTTAATGGAGCGACTCCCTAAAAGTAGAAACATCCAAACTACCTCGGAGGAGACGGTCTCTATATTTCGCTACCTTGACGGAGCGGCTGCAGTCACTCCTGAAGGCATCTGAAACTAGTCAGGGAGAAAATTCATAGCCCTGCCTTTTGAGGATAAATGGCCCACATTCCTGATGCGTTATAGTCATTTAATTCTCCTTCTCAGCCCAGTCACCGTGGCATTACCAGATTGTGCTTAGCAGACTTCAGATGACGGGTTGGTGGCAGCTCGGTGCACGCTAGCGCCGGAGAAACAAATACTAAAATGGATGCAGCTGACACTATTCATCAACTAAAATGGATCTCCAAAGAAACAGGAGAGTGTGAGTGATAACCAGAAAATCCTTGTCTATCTAAGTGTGAATACTGTAGCCAGAGGTAACGCCGGGTGGCTAGGGATTTATACGGCGTAGGCAATTATTTTGCTTTCCCTTTGTGCCGTACTGCTTGGGAATGGTCGCTGACCATTGCTAGGGACAATATGTCATAATTTCTCTGCTGTCGAGGGGGATAGCCAGTGTGGAGACAGCTGGGGACGCCAGGTGGGTGGTGAAAAAAATAAAAGAAGCCAGAAAAAAAAGGAAAAGCTCCGATGATAAATAGTGACAATCAAAATAATATTAATCTACAGCTCAGTAAGTATCAAGAAAAAAGTGTCAGACAGGCGTTACCAATGGACGGTACTCGACTCATCAGGTGATCATCACATTCTCATCTACAGCAGTTCTTGGAACACATGTGACAAGTTATTGTGACAGAGGAATTGCTTCGGTGAAACACAATAAGTGTGAGAAACTGAGGAGGAAACAGACAGAAATAGAGAGAAATGGAAAAGGAACGATGTGGAAGTGGAGAGAGGAGAGAGGAGAGAAATGGGACTGTTGGCTCTCTCCACAGGGACTGAGAATGCATTCATGTCTGCTGATGACATCATCAGTCACAGCAGTGTTGTGTTTATGTGTACAGAAGCAGCGGGCAGAAACAAAGGCAGAAAAATGTGATTTTTCTGCAGTTAAGACTTAGAACAATCATCAAATTAGACTAAACTACAAGATGTAAAAGTGTTTTTGTAAGAAATAAAATCTAATGGAAACAAATGTAAGTGGAAATACTTCCACGGGGATTTATAGGAAACAATATTGTGCAAATATGTTTGCAAAGCAAAATTGATTGAATTCACAGATGCAGTTTGTAACTTTAAATGCTGACGACACAATTACACACACACACACACAGTCATAACTGTGGAAAAAGGGCAAGCTGGACGATTATTGAACCAAGGATGGATGAAAGGTACTTTCACGTGCACAAGCAGCACAAACAAACATGTCTTGCTGGAAACGATGAAGGAGAACTGGTGTAAAAACAAACCAAATGTTCACCTTTAATGTCATCGTCTACCAGGGCGTCTGAAATTATCCCAGGCAGCATGGATTCAAGCAGAAAACACTGTTAGTATTGTACATCACTACATTGATGAGTGATAAGTGGACAAAATGTATTATTCCATACATGTGTCCACTTTATTTTTTCTTTATCTTTAGGGATTAGTCACAAGTAAAAACATGTAAAAAATAAAGTAAAGTAATATTTAGAAATGTTGATTAATCTCTATTAATAATTAATAATCATAAATTGTGAGAAGCTATTATTAGAAATAATTGTAAGTACTGTAAACCACAGCTACCCTGTGATTAATCAAACAAAAAATTTCAAGTCCTGCTTTTTATCAAGAAGAAAAAAAAAGAAAAAAAGAAAAACCTAGTTTTAAAGTGTGGCGTAAATTGTTCCAACATAAAACCCCAGACTTTAAAAATGACCTTGCTACTCTCAACATATTGTTTTTAAACAGGCTGTCACAGTGGGACCGCTTGTATTTGTCTCTCGGCTGCAGAACTTACTATGATTAGTAGTCTGTAACACGCTGGGCCAATGTTTGTCTTTTAGCAGGAGCAATGTTTGGAGACCTTCCAGTCCGCCCGGTCACCTCACTGTCACTGTTTCCTTTCTGCTGGAGTTCTCTGTGCAGAGATCCTACACAGAAATGTACCACTGTCCAAATATTTACAACCTCAAGTACAAACCTTCTTCTCCAGGATGGTAGAAAAATATACTGAAAGAAGAAGGAGACCCAAGACCAGATATTCTTATTGTCTTGTCGTCTTTTGTTGACAGTTGTGTCATGTGAATAAAAATAATTTCTTTATTATAACTTTCAATTAGACGGTAATACTTTGACTGGAAAGTGACGATCATAGCTCATATTCCACTGATCTGAACGCCAGTGTTTCAACAATAACACAGCACATTAAAGTAATTGATTAAGTTCAACAATAACACAGCACATTAAAGTACTTGAATAATTGTTCTTGATTGTTGTCTGTATTAATTTTGTTTCGTTTCTGACTGAAGTAGACAAAGAGCTCAAAGTTTTCTTTTTGTCACCAGGATAATTCCTCTAGGAAACTGGGTCTGTGCTGCACAGTGGCCTTTTTTAACCTCTGTGAATTACCGGGTCAGAAACACCAGAGTTGTAGCAGGAAGGAAACAATAGGGACAGTGACAGTGCTGTAGAATTCACTGTTGTGTCTCCCTTTTGTTTTGTCTGTTTCTCATTCGAACCGATTGGTTAGTTACAGATGCTGGGAAGGAGCCTCTTGTGGTTAGAAGAAATAAACAGAAAGAAGGAATGTTCCCTTTTCTTCAATTCAATTTGAACAGAAAACCAGACCTGGCAGTATCTTTGGGCTGATTGTAGTTTTAAATATTTATCTCCGAACATCAAAACCACCTTATTTTAATGTAAAAGAAAAATAGCTGCTGTTCAGCCCTTTGTAGCTCCTCACTTAAATTAATAGAAAAACAATTAATGCCAAAAGTATACTTATAAATGTTATGGTGTTAAAATGTTATTTTTTTAAATATTATTGAATTAACACAATAATTAATTATTGCACATTTTTTAAAAACCTGTAATAATGTTTATCTCAAGTCAAAAGCAAAATATTTTTTAATGTTTATCTCAAGTCAAAAGCAAAAGATTAAAATAATAAGGTTAAATAATGAGAAACTATGTGTGAGAAAATAATTGTCAACATTAATTATTTACAGGTGGCAGCCTGAGCAAATATGAAATAAAATGTTATAAAACAACATACGTGTGTGTGTGTGTGTGTGTGTGTGTTGTAGCACCTGTGAGGGTGTCGGGGCGCGCCATCCTCTCATAAATATCGTAACTCTGGGGTCCGTAGGGGTCAGCGTTGTGCAGCACTGAGCGGGGCATCGTGGAGCTGTAGTGCTGTGGCACAGCGGTCATGGTAGCCCTGACTGGAGAGGAGTGTGTTGGCTGCTTCGTTAAAGGAGGGTTGACGTTATCGATCATTGTGAGCGGTGACCCCATGCGCCCCGATGAGGAGCCTGCAGACGCTTGGTAGGGTGAAGTGGTGCGACTCGCGCTGCCTGACCTGGAGTTCGTTGAGCCCATGCGTCGCAGCGCCACTGGGGAGTTTTTGTGGTTTGTAAAGGCTGAACCACTGCTGCCAACACTGGCGGTACCAGCTCGCTGAGCAGAGGGCAACGTTGTAGAGTAGACGCTGGAGAAGGGCTTGGGTTCTGTTACGATGGGCGAACCGTGGGCGCTGCTGGATGAGGTACGTAGAGAGCCACGGGAGGGGGACATACCACTGGTGTAGGCTGGTGAGTGAGAGCGAGAAGGCACTGAGCTCACCCTCCGCATGGCCCTGCCAGGGACTGCTGACGTAACTGTTGGAACCTGAAAGTGAATGGGGAAATAAAAAACAATATGCTTTCATGCATTTATGTCCAGAAGGAGCTATAAAAAAATCATTACCTATCATGTTGTACTGTGAGCCAAATCAGCCCAATGGGAACAACGTTGTGATAAAACACGGCTCTAAATAAACCAATTCATTTCAGGACATGACTTTACTCTGGGCCATATTTATTTTCTATTTTCCCTCCCCATCTGTAGTGTCAACAGTGCCATTTGGACTCTCAATGGAGCCTGTGCTCAACACTGAAGGATGTAGAAAGGTTTGCTGATACGTTGCCTTTACATTAAAACACCCTTTTGGTTTATTTTTATTTTTTAGAAAACACCCTTTTGGTTTATTTTTATTTTTTTGAAACAGTCACTTAATTTTACCACTCAGTCCTTTATATTTGTTGGAGGGCCAGATTTTTTCTGGATAGACACTATAAAAGCCAGAGTTTGTTTTAATACTAATAATTTGAACTGAGATAAATTGATCACAGATTTGGGAAATTCCTGTGTTAACAGCAGATCTGCTGGTTCTTCTGGGAATCGAACACAGGAACAGTTACTATAAAGGGTTTGGATTAAGCTTTTTGCATTTCTCGCTCACAGAGCGCAGCCACACATTTGTTAATAGATATTTACAGCTGTAATTCCAGTCATGCTTAAATAAGGTCTGCAAATGTTAAGCGTTCCAATCGTGTGTAATTCTTCTGCAGGATTTCCTCACTGTCAGCTGTTCTGTTACATGGGTTGAATCAGTGTGTACCAATGACCTCCTCACTTTACAATCAGTGAATCTTTATGTCATGTCAACATGGAACATGCTTGTGTCAAACACACTGTGAGGTCAAATAATGCCCAGGGCCATGTCTAGAATGATGAGTATGTCAAGTAAATGATGTCACTCAGACTTGGGTTGACAGCTGCAAACATATAGACAAAGAGAGTAAAACTCACTGAAGTGTTGAAATGTCAACAACAAGGGTTAGCCCAGAAGGCTTCACCATTACATCATCCCAACAACCTGGACCATTGACGCAAAGCCAGTTGGGTTCACGGATTTATCTATTTGATGCCAAAATTCCGACCATGCCATCTGTGTTTCTGAGCAGAATTCCAAGTTCTTAATTTATCAGATTTCCGTTTTCTGGCAGCTAAGAGTGAAACCCCTCGCGGACTTCTGCTGCTTTAGCCTAGAGGTTCGACACATTCTGCATTCTGAAATGTTCTTCTGCTCACTGCCACAGTGGTTATCTCCGTTACTGTAGCCTATCTTTCAACTCCAATCAGTCCTCCAACCTTTTTCATCAAAAAGGCATTTCCATCAGCAGAGCCGTAGCTTGCTGTTCTCAGTAGACTCTGATGGGTAATGTGCGTGAAAATCCCAGGAGATCAGCTGCTGCGGAGTTACTCAACACCACTCTGTTCAAGGTGACTGAGATCATATTTTTGTATCACTCATGGTGCAAAAAAAATGCAGCACACCTGAACCGTTGTGGACAATTATTTTAAATGTCAGCCCCTTGTGATTGGCTGATTGGATAACCAAACAAATCAGGTGTGCAGAACACAATCGGTGCCATTCCAGACACATTTTCTGCCTGACAAAAACAATTTGCTGTAGGTGCAGTTGTTGTCACTACCTGGGATGAAGCCTGGCCCTCAGCCCTGGCATTTCTCATCAAGGTGTTTGTGCCGGCCCCAGGGTAGGAGTGCTGTATCCTCAGATCAGCTTTGCCCAGGTTCTGGCTGTTGATGTAGCCGCTGCTGGCATCCTGGTAGCCGCTGTCCGAGTACGAGTTCATCTGTGTGGAGCTGCGTGAATTCCCTGCAGACGGAAACAGAACGAGAAGGGCAAAATAAGACAGACGAGAGAAACAGGTGAAGGTAGAGGAGATGGAGTCGAGCTGAATATGAACGGATCCATCACAGAAGTCATCACTACTGACTACTGGCTCTACAAGAATACATCTGTTTCCTGTCCTTGTGGTGTCCTAAAGGCATTTGCGTAGGCACATTTTACACTGAGATATCAATAGTAAACTCACATTTCTACATCAGCTGTTTTTTTAAGATATATAATTGCTATAAAAAAAAAGTAAATTTGGTACGGCAATCACACATTAAACAGCTGATATGGACATGCTTGGGATGTACTGTCACTAATACTGGTGCCAGTGGTATGTGTCTCACGGTGATATGATGAGAAACGTAGGAGATTTTGTTGGTCAGGGCTCTAACATGGTGATCTAACCATCAAAATCACAGTGTACACAGGCCATAAGGAAGACGACAGTTTGCCGTCAAAACACGTCAAGGTGAAACCGTCTACATTGCTGACTTTAAGAAACTATGAGAGTGTTTTGATCTGTGTTGAGACGTAATGAACCCAGTGGAACTATATTTGTTGCCTCCTGCGGACTTCTGCTGCTTTAGCCTAGAGGTTCGACACATTCTGCATTCTGAAATGTTCTTCTGCTCACTGCCACAGTGGTTATCTCCGTTACTGTAGCCTATCTTTCAACTCCAATCAGTCCTCCAACCTTTTTCATCAAAAAGGCATTTCCATCAGCAGAGCCGTAGCTTGCTGTTCTCAGTAGACTCTGATGGGTAATGTGCGTGAAAATCCCAGGAGATCAGCTGCTGCGGAGTTACTCAACACCACTCTGTTCAAGGTGACTGAGATCATATTTTTGTATCACTCATGGTGCAAAAAAAATGCAGCACACCTGAACCGTTGTGGACAATTATTTTAAATGTCAGCCCCTTGTGATTGGCTGATTGGATAACCAAACAAATCAGGTGTGCAGAACACAATCGGTGCCATTCCAGACACATTTTCTGCCTGACAAAAACAATTTGCTGTAGGTGCAGTTGTTGTCACTACCTGGGATGAAGCCTGGCCCTCAGCCCTGGCATTTCTCATCAAGGTGTTTGTGCCGGCCCCAGGGTAGGAGTGCTGTATCCTCAGATCAGCTTTGCCCAGGTTCTGGCTGTTGATGTAGCCGCTGCTGGCATCCTGGTAGCCGCTGTCCGAGTACGAGTTCATCTGTGTGGAGCTGCGTGAATTCCCTGCAGACGGAAACAGAACGAGAAGGGCAAAATAAGACAGACGAGAGAAACAGGTGAAGGTAGAGGAGATGGAGTCGAGCTGAATATGAACGGATCCATCACAGAAGTCATCACTACTGACTACTGGCTCTACAAGAATACATCTGTTTCCTGTCCTTGTGGTGTCCTAAAGGCATTTGCGTAGGCACATTTTACACTGAGATATCAATAGTAAACTCACATTTCTACATCAGCTGTTTTTTTAAGATATATAGTTGCTATAAATCCTAAAGGCATTTGCGTAGGCACATTTTGAGATATCAATAGTGAACTGTGATCAGCTGTTTTTTTAAGATATATAATTGCTATAAAAAAAAAGTAAATTTGGTACGGCAATCACACATTAAACAGCTGATATGGACATGCTTGGGATGTACTGTCACTAATACTGGTGCCAGTGGTATGTGTCTCACGGTGATATGATGAGAAACGTAGGAGATTTTGTTGGTCAGGGCTCTAACATGGTGATCTAACCATCAAAATCACAGTGTACACAGGCCATAAGGAAGACGACAGTTTGCCGTCAAAACACGTCAAGGTGAAACCGTCTACATTGCTGACTTTAAGAAACTATGAGAGTGTTTTGATCTGTGTTGAGACGTAATGAACCCAGTGGAACTATATTTGTTGCCTCCTATCGTTTGGACTTGACTTCCCTTATCTTTGATACACCAGGTGTCAGGTTAATAAGGGAAAAGACAAGTACAAGACAAACACACACTTTGTTTAGGATCAATACGTCAGGCAGGAAACCGTGTGCAGTCATCGTTTCCTTTTAAGTGCAGTGAGGAAACGCTGAGGCAAGAAAAACATGGAGGTGATTCAGTGGGAAAAGAAGCACTTCAGAAGATGGAGGGAAGGCAATAACAGACCCTCACTTTCATGAAGAGAGGACTGCTCAGGGGAATACAGAGACACCTGCTCTGTCTCAGTCCTGATGCGGTAGCTGGGCGACTGGGAGCTGTCAGTCACCCGAGACTTTGTGTCCCCCGAGGTGGAGGCATCTGGGAAGACACAACAGAGCCAGAGCCAGAGTCAGACAGAGCTTAGAGTGTGAAACTGCTGCAGAGTTTGGGGATTAAAAGTTTATAATAGTCATTAGAGAGAGCCAGGGTTTTTTTTGGGAGATGATAGGAAACAATACGAGCCAATAATTTCTGCAACATTACTTTCATGTCTGTGTACATTTCCTGTCGTTTCATTTTACTGCCACGCTCATTTTGGAAAACAAAGTTGGGTGGCATGTTAATTTGGCTGTGTATACCTCCAACAGTCTAACTGCTCTAACATTCTGCCTCTGGAACCTTCCCCTGTAGGCAGGCCTACACCCAGTTTGGCCAACAGAAACTGGAATTAGCCCTCTTATGTCTGTGTGCACAGTGTAGCTCCATAATTACAATTTAGTTAAGCATGACTGTTATCAGTGGGTGACTGTGAAATCACTGGAACAATAGGCAGAGAGCAAAGGGGGGGAAGGGGGGGGGGAGTCAGGCATCAACATTCCAGGGTCTTTCAAATCCTGCTCAGTCAGCGAGTGCGTGAATGAGAGCTTTATTCCACGAGGAAGTGGCATGGTGGCTCAAACTAAGCCACTGAATAAATCCACTGATGTGTGTTGACAAGTGACATCACGCACTCCGATCTATGGACAGAGTAGGGTTACATCACCAGTGCATAACTTTGTTTCTGTATGAACTGTTTGAACTCTAAACGTTTCTACTGAATGTCTAGAAATTATTAAACCAATGCATAAAAAATTACATTCTATAAAAATATAAAAATTGGTTTAGAAAAAATATTGGTTTAGAAATATTTTGCTCTACAAAATATACAGTATATTATAAAGTAAGTGCGCTCTGTTTACATGCAGAGTCAGTATTTTCTTGTCACATAAATGTTGCCGGTGCCAATCTGAGCTGATGGCCAGTGGTTGCCATTACAACGACATGGGCTCTTTTTTGGGGGGGAAATGATGCTGACAGGTTGTGCTGTCAATATAAAGATGGCAAGTCTGCAAATAAAATAAGCAGCTTGACAAAATATGGAGAAAGGGAGAAAGTGTAAAGAAGTCAGTCTTGAGTCCCAGTGGACACAAGGTGGAACTGCACTGACAGTTCCTGAGGCAAAAAGTCTCCCATGCTCACATACAGCAGACCTTTATGGTGGCTCCTAGGGCCAAAAGGCTTCAAAGAAGTGAAGGACGCTTAATTCACGGCGTCTCCCATGTAGATTAGAAAGTGTAAATTGCAACACTCCACTATCATTTATCATTTCGGTACAATGAGAAATCGATGCAGAGCAAAACAGTGGTTGTGATTAGACCACAGCTCTGCTCCAATATTAATGAATCGCATTCAGCAAGGAAATTGGAAGTGAGCCGCGAATAAGAACAACGTGTAGTATTAATATTCCCAGTGCATTTGTACAACTAAAACCCCCGTGGGTTCTTCTGATGGGATCCACAATAAAAGATTAATGGCCGATGCAGGAAATTCACAAACTTGCAGCATGTAATTAATAAGCCATGAAATACATCTGTATATTCAATTCACTCCTGGAGATCCTTCAAGGACGAGAGCTAAACACACACACCAAAATGGTCCGTGAAGAGTCCGTCTGCTCCTCATCACTGTCGGTATTGTGTGTAAATGAGCAGAAATAGCTTGGACAAATTTTAATAAGAGAACTCGCCTGAGGCTGTTCATTACTGTAAACATGCTTGAAAAGGGCTTATGTTAGCACTCATTACAGTGATATGGGGAAAAGAATGCTAGTACTAAACACACACACAAATAGTGTTTTTTGTCTTTTGTGAGCACTTCACACAGACATTTTACTTCCCAGGCAAAAAAAAGTGCAAAATATAACCACAAAAACCAGAACCAATGTCCCCACAATTATAGCTCATATACCAGGAAATAAAGACACACGGAGACAGAGGTGACATGCGAGAGCAAACAACACATTCCCAGGCAATAACAAGTTAAGAAAATATTATTAAAAAAAGACAGCAGAAAAATCAATCATTGTCCAATATATTGTTAGTGTTTGCTTTGTTGTTTTCTATTTGTCTACAGGTTTTGACATCTGTCTGACTTTGGAGAAAGTAAAGTGATTAAAAACAGTGAGATGTGGGAACTAAAGGAATATAATGATTTTCTTTTTTAATTTAGTAGTGCTGGGAGATCTAGGAGCGACAGGGAACTGTTTCTTCATTTATTCTTGTTAGCATTGGTCAAGACTGCTGACTAATGTGTACAAATATGTGTGCAGTCATTGAATTACACTTGCAGACAAGGCAGTTCAGGAAATCGTCTGACTTTGGAGAAAGTAAAGTGATTAAGAAGAATCAAGAATTTGACTTTTTTTTTATGGCTGCATGTCTTTAAAAAATTGTTGGGAATGTTGTTCATATAAAAACTTGTAAACAAGAGGAAACAGACGTTGTCGGGTAATGGAGGATCGTTAAAGTCCTGAAGCCAATTTTTATTTTCAACCAGCATTTCATAACATTGGAAACTCAGCACTCAAAGGGTTGTAAGAATATTGACCGTACAGAGAAAACAGAAAAAAACTTTCTTTGAAAAAACAACATGCATTTTTAAAACAATCTAAAAACTTTTTTTTTAGCTATCCGGTTCTGCAAGGGAGCATTTTATCACTGCGATACTGTGCATGATTTTGTAGGCCATTGGAAATCAATGTGCACACAATAAAATACAGCAAGGATATGCAAGCAGATGAGTTTGCATAGTTGGCAATGCACACTGACTACAGGTCTTTAATTGGTCCAAGAGGGAAAAAACCAGGACGGAACAGACACCAAAGGCAACAAATAACCAAATAGTGTGTGAATGTTAGCCAGAGTAACACAAAGAATGAAAAGCTTTGGGTTGCTTCCAACCTGTGGAGAGCTAATATAAATAAGGCTGCTATAAGGCTGGAGAGCTAATATAAATAAGGCTGCTATTGACCAACAGAGAGGAAATGGTCCTCTAGCCAATCAAACTTCATAGGATTTATCAATTCAGGTTCAGGTGTAACTAAAGATTAGAAGAGCCAGTTATAGTACCAACAATAAAACCAACAAAATACAAAACAACAATTGTCCTAAACTTTCATAATAAAGACAGACAACTTTTGTAATCATCTAAGTGTCAAAGTTGACTCACCTGTGATTCTCCAAGGCAGTGACTTTTCAGACGAGCTGTATGGGGGGGAAAAAAACACAAGAGATTAGAAGGAGGAGTCAGTCCACAAATAACAGCACACTGAATGACATGTGTAATATCATCTGGAAAAGACACCTTTGGGCCTCAGCTTCTACGACCTCTCAACAGGGTGTCGGCAAATATAATCACCGTGCTTCAGAAACGGCTAGAGGTTCAGAGCGTACCACCCAAGAGGAGATGTAATTAAGTCCATTTATGTCATGTCTGTTTACTGGAGCCTAAAGGTGACTTTGATGACAAAGTGTTTTTGTTTAAGGAGCCACACCAACAGAAACAACGCTAAAAAAAAGTGTTTGGCACCCCGAGCTTTAACAAACATGCTAAGTAGAAACGTGAGCGAAGGCAAAGAGTGGTTTACAGTTCTGACAGAAGCTGATAGTGAAAACACACAAGGGGGAGGTAGATGGGGGGTGGGAGTCTGGAGTAAATCAGATGCATTCGGGCAGTGCATTCACACATACGCAGCATGGGGATATTCTGACATCATCCTGACAGGATGTCAGTTTGTATTACAGGGGAGAGACATGGGGAGAATCCCAGTCTCGGGAGAGTCATGGTCCAGTCACAGCTCGTGATCATATCACTGTGAACATCAGATATTATAATCGGTCCCTGGTGATCGACTCACAAGGAAAGATATAAGTAGGTCACTTTTACCGGTAAATGTATCTCCATTATGATTAGATGGCCGCTCTGTATGCAAACAGCCTTGTGTAGAATTTCCGTTAGAAAAAGAGCCAATTATGTTTGAGTTACAGACAAGAGGAATATTATCACCCAAAATAATAGAAGATGCAAAGTTCAAATACAAATAGTAAATGATGAAAGACCTTGTTCATATTTGTCATGAAGACAACAATCTAAATTCAAGTCTATAACCTCTTTTATCAAGTCTGCTCTGTTTAACTAATATTAGCTCTTTGGTCAAATGGCCCAGGACAGAACAGGCATCTTAGTCTCGTCTCCTTTATTTTGATCAGTGAATGTGCAACAGTATGAGGAGCCGTTAGTCCCTGACCCTTGACCTACCAAGATAAATAACCATTGCATTTGTTAAGAAACTTGGGAACCACGTTTGGTATTTTAATTCAAGTATAAATGAGGTGAAAAGTGGTGGGTGTGGTTTGAATAAATGTACTCCTGGGCCATGCACCGATTTCTTTTGTGATGATAAAATGGGGACTGGGGGAATGGGGGCACTGCAGGTGATCTGACCAAGAAAATGTAATACAAAGTTGTGGAAATAAAGGCTCAACATCCTGGTTTTCAGCCGTTTGGTTTACAATTATCTCATGAACTTCATCACCTATTGTTCAAGTAAAGCCATACTGTCTCAGTTCAGTTTAACAGACCAAGAGCAGTGAGAAACAACAAAACAAAATTTACCATAGCACTGTCACTGCCTGTTTTGTTTTTTTTTCCCTCCTACATCTGTGACGCCTGTGACATTCCAATTCAAGAGCTGACACAAGAATGACATTAACACCACTGGGCAGAGCAAACACTGGCAACATGTTGTCGTCTTGATTCTAGCAGGTCCACCCGGGTCAGACATCCCATGCATGGCTGCTATCCTCAGCGTAAAACACAAACACTCGGCTGGGCTGTCACTCTGAGAACTTTTCTGGTATGTAAGATTTCTATGTATGAGCAGGGAAGCGTGGCTCAGTGGTTACTGTCATTTCTTAATAAATTAAATGTGCAATGTTAATGTTGAATAATGGGAAAAAAGGTCAGAACAGTAAATGATAAAAGTATAAAAAACACATGTTAATGTTGAATAATGGGAAAAAAGCTCAGAACAGTGAATGATAAAAGTATAAAAACACAGGGTATTAGTATATGTTAGAACCATTGTAGAGCACATTGAGTTTGCTTTGTGCATGAAATGCGCTCTATAATTAAATTGATTGATTAATAAGTAATTTCACTAAAATTGGCCATTCCCGGTATTGTACCTAGCCTTCCATGATTACTTATGACAAAAACATGTCAAAACATAAAATACTGTTATTAAAACTATTTTGATTTTTTTTCTTGAATCTATCTTTTCTGAGATATTTTGTGCACAAAATGTGGATTCAGTCAGCAGAAAAAATGTCATGTTTTATGGACTGTGCACAAAATGTGGATTCAGTCAGCAAAAAAATGTTTTACGCAGATGACATTGGCTCCTTACACTGTAGATACTTTGGTCTGTGGTGTATGGTAAGTTTTACCCAAGTTAGCCAAGTTCACACATATTAAACAAGAATGTGCCAGCAACTCCTGTTACTTGTGCCCAAAGACCTTACGACTGCACCAATAGCACCGCCTTACAAGGAGCTAGGTGCCGTTGGGAATGTTAAAATAAGTAACAAAGGCACTGCAGACATCTTCTTTAAATGCATGACCTACACAGTGAGGACTGAAGTGCTTACACAGGAGCCGACCACAATGCCATTGTTTGATTCAGTGTGATTCCTACAGCAGATTCAATGCACTATTTGATCAGGGCTCAGTGTAGACGAGACATGAAAGCTTTACTTAAAGCTACAGAATAATTTCACGTTATTGAATGTACCTTTTGAATAAAGGGAAACCATTCCACTTTCAGCACCATTTACACAGGACAATTTATCACAACAAAGGCTATGCAGGAAACCAGAGATGGTTCTTTCACTCATGCTGTTTTCTGGTTGTCATTTATAAACCCTAACTATTGTTTCTGATATTTCCTTCATTTTAAAATGATTCCCTCAGAATTGTAATGAGCCTACAGGCAATTAAAAAAAGAAGTTGTGTGGGTTGGGCTCCACTGAGCCGTAGCTGATGAAGAAGAATGTGATGGTGATGCACTGTCGATGCTGCAGTGAGGAGTGGCCACTTGGGTAACGGCTTTGCAAACTGATCATAAAAACCAAAGACACTGATAAACAGCAGGTTTCACCCTGAGTGGAGGCTTTATTTCCCATCAACCCCTCTGGCTAGACAGAGACAGCCTTGGCGGGATGTTTGCATTTTAAGAGTTTTGCCGAGGGTCAAGTTAGATGACCAGGTTGCAGAAATAAAGGTGTACTCTCTGGGTGTCATGAAATGTAATGGCTCTCATCAGTGAGCTGTCACCTCCGCTGTCGTCCCACTGAGCTATTGAAGCAGAACAGTGTGACCTCAGTGTTTAAAGATAATCTCTATTCACACACAAATGTACACTGACAGCAGTTTCTTTTGTCCTTCATGGATTTAAAAAAGGTGTGAAAAAAGAAGTGACATGTTTTTCTTTAAAGAATCAGCAGAAGGTGGTGGGCAGTTATCAGTTCTCCAGAGGGACGAGCAGCTGCGTTTACACCCGCTGGACAAATGAGATCGTATCTTCCTGGGTGAGCTAATTTCTGAAATGTCTGCATTTTAAAACAACATTGTACCATCCAAAATGTCCAATCCTTTCAGAGGCGGAAGTTAACTTTTAATGCACCTGAACAATACTATTGAGGAATTCAGGAACATTGATAGAGTTTTGAATTCTGTTTTAATGGACAAGTTAATATTATTAAAAATCCATTGGGCATTGCAGAGATATTACTGGCCTACGACAATTGTCCTAGCCTCCCGTCTCTGAACCCTACCTGGCCTCACTTTGAGAACCACAGCTATACAAAATAAAACATGTATGATGCAACTGTTTTACATTTACTAATTTTCACATGAACATGTAGACTCAAACCTTTGCAACTGGTGATCTGGTGACAAACAACACTGCAAATAAGAAGCTCCCGAAATGGTGACTGACAACCTCAATCAGATTTCACCACAAAGATGAAAATCATGTATTTAATCTGAACACGGCAGAGATATTGTGAGTACCTAAAAAGCCCTTTTTACCAATCAGCTACAGTTGTCCTGGCCTGGTTTAAACCAGATTTAAATTGTGGAGCCAATCAAAGACTAATTACAGTGGCAACAAAAACAAGCATGTTTTCCTCACGTAACCCATGGCAACTTTTAAATTCAAACTGCGTGTGGGAGCCTGGAGGTTTATGATTACTAAATCACTTTTGATCAAATAAATTCTTGGGTAAATTTCGAGCCAATCTACAGCAGGATTTTTTTTTCTTACTGAACGAGGAATATAAAACAACACAGCAATCTTTATGAGAACATACTGTAAATATATTGAATTTGAGTTGCTAGAAAACAAGCATTACACACCAGTCTATAGTAATGGCAGTGATAGCTACAGACCACATTCACTGGTGTTAATTACATATAAAAAAACCTGGTGACAACGGTGGTAAACTAGGATGGAAATCTACTATCTTTAAAAATTAGGAAGTTGATCTCTCACAAAAAGGTGTGAGCTGTGAACTTTTCAGTGACTGGGATCAATCACACTTGTTATTTCTAAAAAGCTTAGAAATTATTATAAAACGTGCCAGGCCTCTGCTTGAACATCAAGTTAAGTCAAGGGGAAAAAATATGGATCAAATTAATGTTGTATTGAAATGGTATCACAAAGACGTCGTCAGGCTTATATAACCCCAAAATAGATTAGGTCAAAGTACATGAAGCACACAGCTGACTATGACTGGCTTGAGACGTAACCAAAAACTATTCTACTCACCTTTTTAAAACACCGAAAGCATAAAATTAATATTTTTCATATATATTTGCCAAAAAAAAAAAACTCATAGAAAGTGTAAGGTCATACACTTTTAAGACCCAATGGGTCCACGTTTTAGAAAGAGTGCTAAAGCCTGAGACAGAAGTGAGGATCAGAGAAAGTGTCTGCAAGTAGAAAAAGCTCAAGTGTAGAAGTGAATTCACATGAGTAAAGGGATGAACGCAGTTCCGTGCGCTATTGTGATCAAGCGACTCACATAAAGGAGAGACTCTTCCACGGTGTCTCAGTGTTCATCATACTCTATCAGAAGAAGCCGAAGTGGAACGGCTTAAGAGATAATGGCAATTTGGCAATTTTAATTTGTCAAATATTAACAATACTTTCACACAGATTCTATTTTACAGATAGCTGTTTTATACAAAAAAAATGTGGTTTCTCAAAATAAGTTCAAGGTCACACGGGAGCAAAGTGGTTATTGCTCTTAACTTGCAGCAGAAACATCATCAGTACAATCCCCAGAGGCAACTTGATCAAAACATGGACGATTATGTTAATTTTTCACTCTACCTCGACTGAATGTAATTGTGAATAGTGGTTTTCTACATCTGTGTTGAAGGCTGAGGTGGCATAGAGAAATGAAAGAAGTAAAAGTAGTTCATGGTACCAAATGGTGGCGGTGCCAACATTCAGACATGCACATGCACAGAAAAGGTAAAAACAGGAAACAGGAGAACCATGTAAAAAAGGGTGTCATTTTCATTCTTTTAAAAATACACCAAAATGAAGGTCTAAAAATATGAAATCGTCTGCTTCTCTCTTGGGAGTAAATGGTCTGCATCTGTGTGTATTTTCAGACTGTGATGTGCCCAGGCCTTTCTGCAGCACTTAACGCAGCTCAATAACTATTTTTTTCTGCTTCAAAAAAGGTTGAGAGGAAATGGACTCTTATTCAGGACTATTGCAAACTCCAGGTAGTTGACAGCTTCCTTTTACAAGTGTCGAAGCTGAAGTTTTGGACATCATTCAAGGTCAGAAGGTTTAAATTAGCAATTTAAAACAAAAAGTCACACAGCCAAGTTAAACTTGTGCAACGCCAACTGCAGAATATTCTATAACAAAAATGAGAACCTCCACTTACTTGATAAATGCTTTCATATTACGTTTCTACATTTAATCTCTTCATTGCCTTTAGGTTCGCACAACAAACCCACTCTGATGGCAGCGTTCTCCCCGTCTGAACCGAGGTGCACATGACTGATCTCGTGTTTTCAGGTGCTTTGGCGTGATGGATCTAACTTCTGATGTGGAGCCAAAGCGCTTGACTGAACTGCGGTTTGAATCAGAAACACATGAGTGCGAATTGAAGCCTAGTGAACTTGCACATGAGGGAAACATTTTTGAGATTAGTGACAGACCTACTGCTCTCACAAAGACCAGAAACAGCAACAGAAACAGTGACAAAGCACAAAAAAACGAGAAAATGGTCTACATACGGTCCCACTTCAGGCCACAACATTCAACGAAATGTTAAAATCATCTTAACATCTCAACCAATCCCATCATGATCCAGTGAGGCGGTTTTTAATAGATGCTGACATACAAACAAATCAAAACTTTGTTCATATGAAATACATTAATCCGTGACTATTTTATTTTACATTCAATCAGACGCCTGCAATGGTTGACATTTATCGAAAAACCATTAGGAAACATATCAGCGGAACAATAAACCTCATTGATTTGCAAAACTGCTCAACAGCCAGTCCGTAATCGGGTTTTTATGAAATATGCCAGAGTAAAAACGACACTGAAAACAGACCACCAACTAATGCGACGGTACAGTGCTGGAGTCCAATCTGAAGCTGACATATGTGAGCCGCAGCAGACAGAGCTGAGTGTGTGGTCAGTGGTGCGTGGGGATCAGGCAGCCTGGTGTCTCAGCTGATGAAGTGGGAATGAATTTGCAGAACCAACTCTGAAGCTCTACTTTCACACTGGCAGCAACGCTTGACTGCGCAAACCACACTCTGATATCAGGCACATTTAGAAACAAACGCACATGCTGTCGCTGATAAACACAGACTTAATAGGTTTCCTACAAAGTATTTGGATGGTGCTATAAACCCACAGTGCATCAGAGTAATCGCAGTCCTCTTTTTGTACCTGTTTTACACTGACATTGTACACAAACTCTTGAAAGAAAAAGGTAAATAACACTCAAACTTGTGACATCATGGGTGTTTCAGTCAAAGCTGCAAGAAAACAATAACGTCACTGACATCTTTTGAAGATACCGATGAGTGTCATTTAGACAGAAAACTAAGCCACTACTGAAAAATTTTGAGGCAATGCGTGGAAAAAGTTATTCTAAGGAGGACCAGGCCAAGATTATAATACTTAAATCTGAAGGTGAAACATTTGAATGTCAACAAATGTCCCGCCCTCATTGAAGTTATTCCACTCAGGCAAATGCAAGGCTAAGTCAGGTTTACAATAGGACACGTCTCTCAGGCTTCACAACAGCTTTGACGAGTTCTATCATAATATCATTAGTATGTACAATTAATCATCACATTTTCAAATTATGAAGCCTATAAAGAGATTTTGATCTAGATCCATCTGAAGTTTCTATCGTTCAAATTCAGGTTGTGACTTTACATATAAACAGGTGATAGAATTTTAATTTCACTAAGGGAATTTCCCAAAAGGATAAATAAAGTTTTATCTTATTTAATCTCATAGATTATAAAATGTTCTGCTGGCAGTGATTAAAAGGAATAAGACAGTGAGAAAATGAATGTGCTGACCTAATTTCTTTAAACACACGTACGACATCTGCGACTTAAGCACATATTTTAGTCCTTCTCAGGCCATTTTATCAACTCAGATTACAGCACAGCTTTGAGCCCAATGGGACGCTCCATACAACGCCATAAGGTTACACTACGGACTACACACCACTGCTGCGAAAGATGAAGTAAGCCATGTGTTGGATCCTGCTTCAGTGTGTGTGTGTGTGTGTGTGTCTTCCCATTACCTGCTGCTACCACCGCCCGGGGACTCCGATCCAAGTCTGCATCTTTCCAGCTGATTGGCCACAATCTGCCTCTCCACTTCCAGCTCCCTGGTTAGCCGCTCAAACTGTAGCTCCTGTGGTATGAGAGGAAAAAAAAAGTATTAGAAAGAGCTTCATGGGTTTTAAATGACGAACAGGGTTTTTGACTGCTTTACAAAAGGAAACGTTGAGAGTAATTTTAAAAAGTTCTCAGACAGATGCTATGATTTCGAAATGTGTTTTAGGCTTTTTAGGCAGAATATTAGAGTGAAGATCACATTAGATTTTCAACCAAAGCTGAAAAAAAAACTATGAAAATTATTAAAGTTTTGCAACTGATTTGTTAAAAGAATTTCCGTGACATGTAAGAAGATTTGAAAGGAACTCAACGTTAATCTTTGGTCCAGGCGAAGGCGTTTTGACTTTAATGAAAGAAATGTAGAGAAATGGCTTAGTTATTTTCATAACGGAAGATTTGCTAAATCGGTTTTAGAACTTTTTGACTTTCGCTCACCACGTTAACAGAAATATTTGGAAACAATACATAGAGATTTTGTCAAACTGACAGTTTGACAGTTTGCCCAAGCAATGATGTGCTTCAACTTCGATCAAGACAAAGCTCACAACTCTGCAAATAAGCCATCCTTGAGGGAAATATTAGCTCACGACGTGCATATGCACGAATTTGGAAAAAGAAACACGAGCTATATGGTACCACAGTTATTTCTGCCCACACGGAGAAAAGAGCGCCACTTCAATCTTTATCCATAATGTCTCTGGCTGTTCCTATGGGAATTAAGTAGAACTCAGAATTTGAATAATTATCTGGACTGAGTGAGGCCATTACCTGCACAGCTCTCCAGTTCCAGTCACTGTCTCACGACATTAAGACATGCCAGAAGGCCCTTTATGCTCAGATAAATGATGACACATACAGTCATTTTCTCACCACAGGTACAGTGTTTTATTCAGCCACACCACTGCCTCGGCTGTATAACGAATATCTGCACTCAAAGGTTATATCCGGGCAAAGACGCCTCACTCACCATAAGTCTGTGCAGCACCGTTAGAAGAAACCTTGCCTTGGAGCCTGTTGTTGTTCCATGTAATGTCATTTACCTCGTTCAATTGCAGCCACAATGGGCAACATAAACACACACACATACACACACAAACCAAGGAGATGCTTTTCTGAGTTGACTGTAAAGTTTGGCCAGTGTTGAGAACTAAAAGCCAGCCTACTTTTCACACTTACTCTCCCAGTGTTCCCTGGGGGTGGGCTAAGACTTCCCTCAGGTCATATACACAGCATCTACACACCCTTCCCCCAAAAGCCCCTCCTTTATATCCTACACTCCCCTCTCTAACCTGTAGATGTGAGAAGTTTGAGTGTGGTGAGAAAACTCAGGAGCAAAATAGGACTCCGTCGCAGAGGTTTAATGAGGCCAGCAAGTATTTCCACTGAATGTATTTTTAATGAGCTGTCACTAGGAGTTGAGATTCAAGTTATGGTTAACATTTGAGCTATTATGGGCCTCACTTGAACTTATGTCACTGGTCAACTCCTATTATCATCCAAAAAATGCTATTTTGTTTAAATAACAATAACTTTAAAGTGTTTGCTATTTTCCAAAAACTCAGAATGACAGATCTGCTCTAGGGTGTAGCATTAGTTTAGCCACCGTTTAACTGGTTGTTCTGAGCCAGTTTTGTTTTAAATTGTACAGCAGTATTACAGTATTTCTGAGTTAGCTTTTTATATCTCTTTGTATCAGTTAGCTATTTATTTCTGACTGTTTTCTATTGATGACTTTGGGGTATTTTCTGTTTCACTAAATGTGTTACATTTAGATATATAGATAGATGGATTAGCAGTATTTTACCCTTATCAAGTTGACATGAAAAACAGTGAATGGCTGGAATCCCGGCGAGAGCGTAAGATCTTACTCATGTTCCGCCAGAAAGTTCTTACAGAACCACAAGCCACAGCGATAGCATCTGTCCCCGTGTGTGGCACAACAAAGATGAGATAAGATCACCTGCTTTCAAAACAAGAAAGCAAAACTTTATTTATATTACACATTTCAATCCAAGAGCACGGAGACGTGAATGAAATGTCTGACAGACGAATTACAGCCGTAGAGCAACAGGTAATGGTGTGGTGTGGTCCATGATGTGGTTATGGTTTGATGAGTGACACCACAAAAACCACAACAAAAAGCGAGCAGATCGCTGTGGCTGCTCGTCCTCTGATAACATTTGCCTTTTGGCGTTTGTGTAACCAAAAGAATTAGTCCCAAATTTGTTCACGTGGTGGTGTCCGCACTACATCTGTTTGAACAACAGCAAATAATAAGAACAAATCAACACTGAACGTCTACACAAAGCAAAGGCCTTCAAATGCTGCACTGAGGGAAGGACGTAATGAAAAGCAGCTGCAGGAAATGTTTAGTTTGCATTAAGAGCAACGTACAGCACCAATTACAGCAATACAGTACAGATGTGGTCAAGCTGGTGTCTGTTAGAAAGTAGCACCAGGAACAGAAATGACAAACTGCACTTCAACCGCAATAATAAAGCGAAAGTACAAAGCTTTATACGCAAGTCAATGATAAAGGACAATTGTCTGTGATATCACAGGCTAATGAAAAAAAAACAAACACATTTTTGAAGGTTTATTTGTCCATTTTAAAATTTTATGGTATCATTTTGTGTTACATGTTTCATTTTATTATACAGAAAGGTTGTATTTTTGATATTTATGGTCCAATACAGGTCAGCTCAAAAAAGCGGACACTGCAGGAGAGAAAAAAAACAGGCTTCATTCCAATGTCGTTTTATTCCTGACAAATAGGCACTATCCAGCCATCAGTGTGTGTGTCTGTGTGTGTGGACAGGCTAAAGATACACACTGGGAGCAGGACAGAGGCTGAGTGGCTGTAATACTGATTTACTAACAAAGGGAAAGGCCCATCAGTCCTCTGTGTGACAAACATCCCTGCTGAGAGATTAACTCTCATGAAAATTGCCAATTTACAGCCCTTCATTCCGAACAATCCCTGACTCTATTCTTAGTTTTTTTTTTTTCAAAAAGAATCTACATAGACATGGTCAGCGCACAAATTGCTGATGGTGTTCAGCCGTCGTGGCCGAAACATTAAGGAAAATGTTGCTACTATTATATTTGATAGAAAACATTAATTCATTTTCTATCACTTAATCATTCTCTCTTGGGGGCTAAAGCCGATCCCAGCAGTCGTGGAGTTACACCCTGGTGTTTGCCACCACAGGGTCACCTAGGTTTAAAAGTGGAGAAACTAGAGAATACTCTCACAAATCAGGGAAAACCAGCAACCTCCATAGAGGAAAAACCACTGAAACCAGCACCACAACCAGCACCACAGAAAGATCTGTCATTATCGGGGCTGGAACCGATGATCTTTTGACTGTTAGTCAAAAGAACTAACTCGGATTTTAGTTTCGTCTTCACTGAAGAAATGGCCCAATACTTGGATGTTTCTGCCCTATAACATGTGCCTGCTCCAGCAAGGTTGCTGTTGGTACAGCAAATCATTACAATATGAACTTGATGTAAAGAACCTTCTTTGTACAGATTTGACAATACATCATATGCTCTATCTGAAAATGATTTGATTTAAGCTTTGGGTTTTTCGTTCTGTAGCTTAGAGCAGCAAATACAGTCTAATTTCAAACATATTATTTTGTTACAGTTACAGCCTGTCAAATTGATCTCCCACTGCCCAATTTAAGTACAACATTGGTTTTCAAAATCATATTTCGATGCCTGCACTGTGTTTGTCTAAGGCTCTGTGCAGAACACAGCATCTGCTGGTGAATATTCAAACTTTCTGCCGAAGCGTCTTAAAGCATAACCTCGGGCACAAGGTAGCTTAACTTAATTCAAGTTTAGTAGAACATTTTGAATTGGACAATCCAAACATTTATGCTGTATACTGTGTGTCTGTTAACCCTGCAAGGATAGAGTTTTACACCATTGTTTTACCACACTGATGTCCAAACATGTTAGCATTATACTGAATTACAGTTTATGACAGTTTTAATCTATGACTGTCAGAGTCGTGCAAATGTTTTCCCCCCCAACTGTACGACACTTGGGTGCTGTGTGTGTTATGTGTGTTTCTTATCTGTGCTGAACCAGCAGCAGGGAGATATAATTTCAGGCATTTCAGATTGGTCTTGTGTTGTCAGCAGTACCATTGAAAGAACATGGGAGCGTGGATGTTGGCAGTGTGGTCTGCTGCCGTGTGTCATTAGTTTCTTTAGCCCCTGGATGATGACACAAACAGACAGGATCTGATTCAGCTCTCAGGACCAACACACTCATTGTGATGGCAAATAAAGGCTCTGGACTCCATGTTTGTACAGGAAGGCGAGCTGGACATTGTCCCTGCCCTCCGATTCCAGACTAAGCTTAGTGGGACCAAGTGTTGTGCCAACACCCATTAAAAAAGCATTAACTCTAGTTAGTGGTCATTTTTGTTGTGCTCTGCTTGACTCCGTGGATAATTACGCTTCGTAAATATGTCACGTCCCATGTATTGGTCAAGTGAATGAAATGGCATACATTTATAGAGCCGTTAGATGGAGCGTGGTTAATTTGATCCCTCTGGCTGATTCATCAGACCAGAGCCTATACTGGCACTGAGCTAGCACGAGTCAATTATGGATTTATTGACTCCATATTCACAATAGATTTAAAGAGTCATTCTGATTAAAGAGCTCCAGTAATTTAAAACGGTAATTACTTTTTTTTAAAATGTCAAAAAACCACTTTGAATGACCCAGTGATTCTACAGTTAAAATAAATCTCAAAGCAATTTGTTAAAAGACGGAAAAGACCTGAAGGAGAGAGTGTCACGCAGG
>NC_024322.1:12282683-12364961 GCF_000523025.1 Cynoglossus semilaevis
TCCCGGGGGCTTGGTGTGCAGGAGGCTTTGAACATCTCTGAATACCAGTGGTGACGGAGGGCTCAGTGACTTATGGCTGCAGCAGATGTCTCACTTTGCTGCGTTTGATCAAGATCACACAGCAGCTAATCAGTATTTAGGAAAGCATAACTGTTTGTTTTTCCATTGTCTGGTGAGCTGCTGTATAATGAGGACTGTGCAAGGGGCTGGAGTTAAGAAGACAATGACTCACCGGCAAACAAAATAATTGGTCTCTGAGATTAAAACACAGAAGGGACGGGAATGCCGGGCAGAGAATAGTGGCATAGGCAGGAGCAGGAATCTCTTTCTTCATTTGTCAGCGACTCAAAGTTTAGAACTACGTCCATGTTTGTCACCCTCAAAGTATTATTCTTGCACATTTACGGTAAAATCACACCAGCAATCTAGGAGTTGGTTGACTGTGTGTGAATAATTTCTTTCTGCATCCACGGGCGACTCTGTCATTCACTCTTCCTCCTCCAACATATTAAAGACAAATCCTATTAAAGCCTGTTGCCTTTTGTACAGTCATTTTGTTAACACACACCAATAAAGACGTTCTTGGTGTGGCTGCTGTTGTTGGTACAGTGATTGTGCTTAATTGTATTTAAATAGAAAACTCGTCTCCCAACATTGCTTCCACTCTGTGCACGTGGGTTGGGTTTTAGGCTGAACTGACCTTTAGGCGACCTTTGTGTTTGTGTTGATTTTACGTACAAGAGTGAGTGGGGAAAAAAAAACAATAAATATATGTTTATTTGAGACACACATACTATGTATCTATATACATACATGTGTGTGTCAAGTGTGTCATTGATCAATATTTGTCGCCTGTTCTATAATTTTAAAAGCCTTCTTGCACACTGCCGCACTGCGCTACATGTACAGTATAATCACATCTGATGTTAAACACAAATTGACATGCTGTCCATCTCTCTGCCAGCTCCATACAACTACACGTTATCTTCCTGTATGTCAAGAAAATCTACAACAACATTCATGTTATCACACATTCTGTTAGTAATGAGCAAAAATACGAAGCAGAGGCAGCTTCAGATACAAAATTAAACTCAAATATTGTCAGCACCTTTCTTTAAATCACAGATTAAAGACTACAAGCCTTTACGTCAAAGTAATCCTTACGTAATCCCTAATGGTATGTGCCCAAATCCCTGTATTAATTAAGATATGAGATTATATCCTTAATAGTTTCCAACCCCCAAGCACAGCTCACATGATTTGATTTTTTTTTTTGGTGTTGCTGTACCCAGTAAGAAAAGTCTATATATTGACTTGTGATGTTCTGATCAATTCTGCATGAGCAGTGCAGATGGCTCCACCTCTTAACCATGGATAAGAATCAGGTGCAAATATGTTTGTTCATTAAGTGGCAGTGAGGCTGAACAGTTGTGCACCTTTGCTGCAGCGCTGTAGCTCAGGCATTCCAACCAGAGCTCAGCTGTGCTGCGCAGTAGGAGAATTGACAGCAGAGGTTAAAGGATTCCTACAGCAGCAGGAACGGAATAGCAGGTTTGAGGTGTGAGCAAAGAGAACATGGCCTAGAACAGGTTGTAAGGCCGGACCTGGAGGAACCACACAGAGCTGTTCAAAAGGAATCTAGCACAATGTCACCTTGGTGCAATACCCAGGCTTTAGAAGACTGCCTGCAGCGTCCTGCATAAAATAATGATAATAATATACTGTATATTGGTAATGATAATCACGCAGGAGAGAAAGCCTTTTTAAAAAGACAGCAAAGTGGCTCAGCCAGGCAGGAGTGTGTGCTGCTGCAGGCGCCGCCACGGGTGGAATCAGAGGGAGAAAATTGCTTTTGCACCCACAGCTTTTATACTATATGAGCTGATTGTGTCAAGATGTCACAATCGGAAATGTGAAACATAATTCGCTCTCACATAATGGAACAGCAAGTTTACAATAGTACATCATTTCTGCCAGGATTCCTAATGCAGCAAGCATTAATGGCATTGCACAGCTACGGCAATGATGATGATGGCTTTGCAAATTCTGTTACGATCTATTTGTCAAACTGCAGTTTGCCAACACAGACTTTATGGTGAAAAATGGGCTACGACTCTAAAAGTTGGGTTCCTTTGACAAAAAACGGGCTGTGGATTTACACCTGAGTCATGACTCATTGGCAAACTTTTGTTTGTATTCATGTGGGCCAACTTTTTTCATTACAATCACACACAATGTCCTGATGCTTTACAACATTTTGGGCTTTTTATTACAAGTACTAATCTATTTTGACCTATCACTAAGACAACCCGTTGATTAACACCAGGCACGGTGGAGCAGTGGGCCGCATGTTGGTAAAGCGCCCAGAGAGTGAGGGAGTTTTTTGGGTGCTTGCTCAACACATCAGGGCTCAGATTTTTAACACTACAGCTACACAAGTGATAACCAATATATATATCGCCACCTGATGGTAAAAACTGCACATCAAGAAGTGCATCGGTTGGTTGTATTCCACCCTGTGTTTGGCAGCTTTTACACTGACACACCACAAGAGTAGAAACCAATACATTGGGCTGCATAACACCACGCAGAGGCAGCTACGACTGAGTGAGTTCCAATGCCTACTCCTACAGCTAGGACAGGATGACAACAATCGACTGGTTAATGTGACAATCCATCAACACAATTCTCCTGCCACAGTTAAAATCCTACAACCCACATGTTTAATTCACGTCCCTCACGCCACATCCATCACATTCCCCTTGAGCGCACACACAGCTATGTGCTTTAAATAGTAAAGTTCAGTGTAAGTACAGCAAAAGGCTAACAATGTTCTGTGATATATTTGCGGCGGCAGATTTATACCAGACGTTTGTCACTAGAACAAAGTTTATGTCATTAATTGTAAAGCTAAGCTTGCCACAAAAAAACTCTTGTTTTTCTTAATTAATCTGAAACAGTTCTCTGTCGTCATGGATGAATGATTTTTTTCTGAATCTCAATGGAATGTGAATTAGACAACTGAACCAAAAAATACCTTTTCTAAAAAGTATCAGAAAAAAAAAAATCAAACACAAAATGAAAAAAGAAATGATACATATCTAAATAAGAACGGTGTTTCTTTGTCTTTGTTTGTTTAGTAAAATGTGCATTAAATTGTCACTGCCAGTATTGACCTGATCTGTTCCGGCTCCTGAGTGGACTTCCTGGCCATAAATAATTAATGGCCATAATTATACTGCATGTTACGTGAATTATGATGTGAAATCAAAATTCATCTCAGAGTGCCTTAGAATTTCAAGCTGTCGACGTGCATGGGCCACGAAGAGGAGGGAATCTCAATGAGCCGACAACAAAACAAGACCCTGATTCTTTTTAAACGGCAGTTAGGTCTAAGTACAAACCTGCGATCAAGACCTTGTTCCTTTTAAAAACAACTTTATGTAAGGAGTGCCTGAAATAAAAGACCAGATGAATCCTAGGAAAACATAATTGCTTTAATATTTGAACATGAAAAGGAAGTACCCATTTGGCACCATAAAGGAATTGTCACATCGTCAGTGAACGCCATCGGACGAGCTGTCGTCAGTAATGACAACAACGCTCCCCTGTGATCGACAGTTAAAAGAACGGCTACAAAAGAAAGGCTGTCAATCATAAAAACGCAGGCGAAGACGAGGGAGTAGAAGTTAAATCATGCTCATCTGCAAGAAAAGACTTAAAATAATAAACGATGGTATAACAAGAACTGAATTGGAGCAGTTTGATGATTTTTTAATTCATTCATGTGTAAACGTAAGGAGTCGGATGAAACCACTAACCTGCATAATGACTTTGTAATAATTAGTGACTTGCTCCTAATTATGCACTTTCACTTTTGACAAGAGGTGACGGACACAAGTGATGTGGAGAGAGGGAGCATATTACCTAAAAGCTAACAATAACAGATGCCATTTCTGGTTGGAGTTCAATCACCAAAGTCATTTTTTTCATGCATTTCCACCTCATTAGACATCACAGCACAGTGCGCCGTGCTGACAAAAGCCTAATTCATGAACAACTAGGAGTTCAAGTAAAACGGATCAAGAGACAATTAGTTCAAATTACTTCATGCTTTGTTCTTTCAAGCAGTGGACAATTCTGTATATTATGGCCATCATCTTTCCCCTGAAAGGATCTAGTATTTTTAACTTCTTTCAATGCATTCTCTGATGTCTGTTGGGACCATGGGGTTCAGGATTATGGAATCCATTTGTCACATGGGACCATGGGGTTCAGGATTATGGAATCTATTTGTCACATGCTCTGACTTTCCCCTGACTAGATATTCAACCTGAAAGACAACTTCATCCCTTCATCCCATGTTGTATGAGTCTAAACCATTTGGCCATCATTTCACCCATTGATGGATCGGCAGTGTGTAACTAAAGAAGCACAATCTTTACCGCGTCATTGGAAAAAAGCTAAACTTTTGCAGCATTACAATCAGTCAGTCTGTGCAACTGCAGTAGTCGTATACCGTAGTACAACTATGATCAATAGCATTGTGTCAGACACAAGGAACATTGCTCCAGGCCAGAACCAGAGAAGAAAGCAATATAAGGGAGTGTCAGCGTGGAGATACCGCTGCCGTGACCAAAGACGGGGACAAACGCAATTATTTCAAAATCGATCATTTAGAGAAAAATCTCTTTTTAGGATGTTAGGATAAAAGAAACGGGGGCAAGTAAAAATGTTATTTGTCCTGTCAAAAGCATTTTAGTGGCATCAAAACAGCAGCATCAATAGTTACTGCCAACTTCCCATGAAGGAGTTTCGTTCTCCTAAACGACCTGTTTCTCTCTGAATGCTCTTGAAATGACAATAATTATAGTAATAACGTTGATGATGACAGTGACGGTGATGAGTATTAACAGGTAGGTTGGTGAGGGGATCTCCAAAAGCTTCTCTCTCTCTCACACTCTCACCTGACATTCTGCCACAGTGGGAGCAGATAATCTCCTCTTCCTCCTGAGACACTGCCTCCTGATTTAATGCTTTACAGAGAATCACAGGTAAAGCCGCCGACTCCGGCTCTCAACTCTTAACTCTCTTTACTCCCTTGTCCTTCTCTCACAGACCTCAGTGACCTCAGTGACCTCACTAAGCAGCTGAGAGTTGTGCCTCCCCCCTGTATGTCTGGGCACCCTTCTTAACCTGGACCCCCTTCGCCTCCCCCATCTGAATCTGCCACTTTTCTTTTCTCCCACTTGTTCAGCTCCCCCATGGGGTAATTGCTCAGAGCTAGCCTTTTCATTTTTACGACTACAATCAAGGCCAGAAAGCTTATGCCTTTGGATTTCTCCTTGCCTTTGTCACAGCAGCGGCACTGAGGCAGATAAGACCCTGAGGAGGAGAGAAAATTGTCAGTCGATTGTAATTAAAGTCCTTCTTTCGCCTATGAAGGAGAAAGAGAACTCAACCTTTCTGCAGCACGTATAGCTTGAGAATGCATAATGGCCAAAACACTGCCTTGAAGCTTTCCCCTGACCTGAACTATTAACTTATTTAACTCTAGTCCCTCAGAAAAAGGACGGCAGCGGCTTCATTACAAAAGGACAGAGGTTAGCATCTGTATTTAAAGTGCTGTATATTTCAGCCAGCTCATCAAAGTCTATTAGAGGATGCTAAAGTAGCAGCTCTCAAAGCAAGGTCAGCTCATGGGCCTTTGTAAAGTATGCCGGACCCTACTTTTCATCAGCATCAAGCACAGACTCAATGCCTGTATATTTATATCGATGCAAACAAGGTCAAAGCAGCACTGACACTAATGTTTGTCAGAAAAAAAGAATGTCGGCACAGAGATTTGTTATGTTCATTGTAATCAAACAGAGTGGTTAAATTCCAGGGAAATGTTGTGTTGAAACACCGCGGTGCTGCATGGGTAGAAGCCCATTCCTGCAAGTTGTGTGGCACATATAGGACATGTTGGGGCACAGTTAATAACAGAGCTTCAGCCTCACACTGAAGCAGAGATGGGAGAGCACTATGAGGGGAAAACACAGCCTGGTTTGAGGAGTCATTTTTCTCTGTGGTACTTGAGATTTAAGGGAATTATTTGACCACACAGTTACTTTTATGTTTTAGGTCAAGTCCAAGGAAGAATATTGCACTAAATTAACCGCCTACTCTGCTATTGTGCAAAGGTCTTTTAATAAATCTCAAGTAACTGCCTGTCAAAAATCAAAGTGAAAAAGGGACAGAATCAGACAATTCCACTCTCGCCCTCCAGTCATGTCAAAAAATACAGTAATTAAACAGTGGCTTGGACACAGGTCACTCTATCATTTATATAACACTCCAGCCTGTTGGACCACAGCTTGTCATGCGGACTGTGTTGCACCTGGGAGCGGACTGCACGCCTGTGCCTGTATGTAGACACCTTCCAGCCCCTATAGACTGAATAAATTAAGTACCAAATGCTGAATACAAACACTTAAAGAAACAACATGTGGCAACTGCGAGTCCGTAAATGCTGACGACCACAACACAACTGTTTCTATCGCTCTGACTGACACCTGAAAACACTGCTGAACATTAGCCAGCTGTTTTGTCTCGTTAAAAATTAAAATGTCAGTCCAAAAGCAGACATAAGGCTAAAAAAAGTCTAGCAAATAAAAAATTAAATAGCAAATACATGATGCTTTTGTGCTGTGCAAAAACCTTGGTGCATAACAACTATGTAGCTAAGAGCCAGCCTAATTAAAATGGTGGTTGAGGGGCTAAAAACTACCCAGACATAAGCTCACAGTGGTCCAGTTTATGGTCATTCCTAATTGGTGTTTAATCACATGACCAGGGGACCAACAAGTATCCTGCTTTAACGCATCATCTACCCATTCTTACAGTATTCAGTGATAAGACATTAGCATTTGTGTTTCATTTAATTGCTCAACCATAAGAGAACAATACTACAATTCTTGTTCTTGTACCTGATGTTAAATATTACTAAACTGCTGAAACTTAAATATGAAACGCTAAACAGAATAAGGGAAACAAATCACACTGGCCGACCTGTTGGCAGCTGTTTGTACTAACAGTATTATTATATTTTCTCAGTCATTTTAGTCATTTTGCAAAGAGGTAATCAGGTAATCAAATACATTACATGTTTCGGACCAGCTGTCTTTCTTGGTTTGAAAATCTGGTCCAACAGTATTTATAATTGAATAACGCTGACTTAGTGTGTTCTATCACTGCACGTACTATCACAAAGGCACACGCCTCTTTAATGCCTCCATCATCCCTCCCACACTCAACGTTTTCCCTATCTTGCTAATGCTGTAACAACGTCAACCCTTTAAAGGATGCTGCTACTGTATGTAGATGAATGAGTGCTTAAATAATAAAATCAAAAGAGACACATCTAAGGGCTGTTTAAAGGATTCCTGCTCATGTAGCTATTTCCTCTCTGGGGAACACTGTTAAAGCAAAAGAGCGATCAATGAAACGGTCTTTAAAGACCCGACCTCACTCACTGATAACTGCTTATTGAGTGTCAGACTTCTTTACCACACACAGCCCGAGGCCCACTTGTGTTTTATCATTAAAATATGACCACTCCGTAGCTTTGTTTGAAAATGGTGGTAGCTGCAAGTGTTGAAATACTGCCACGTCTTATGTCCATCAAAGCTTTTAGGACTCAAAATTCAAAATTCATGAATGAATATCTAATCCATTTAGTCAGAATTACCACAGTGTAATATTTTGGATATTATAAATCATTTATAAATCAAATTTTTAACAACACAAATGTGGGAGAACACTCCCTGAAGCAGAATCATATTAAGTTAGAATTGACAAAGAAATAAAAAAGTCACTAAACTCTAAAGCTCATTACTTTGCACATGACTTAATGAGACACCTGACCTATGACATCTGTTAATTTCACTGCTAAGACCCCTTATCAAGCAGTGATGTGAATTTAAATGCAAAGTCTTGACTCTGACCGAATGCAGTCAACCGCTCTATTCATTAAAAAGCTATAAAATACTAATGACCTGATACTTAAAAGCCACTTGATTGAAAGCAGCCATGAATGCACGTTAGAGGCAGTGAACGCGTGAACACAGCAGCTGCATTCTCCATTTCTTTTGGGACACCCTGTAGCCCAGGGAGAAAGGGTTCATAAAAAATTGTAAGTATTAATTGGTTCTTTTTTCTTTTTTCTTTTATTGTGAGTATTAATTGGTTCTTTTTTCTTTTCTACTGATGAGACCAAACTGGATAACCACCACCAGAGTGAACCTCAAAATTAATTACATTATCTTTAATGCTTCATTTTTATCAGGGTCACGTACACAGACAGACAACCATTTACGCTCTCTCTCACACACAGTGGAAGAACATTTAAACTCTGTACAGAAAGACCAGCTGGCTCCTGGAATTGAACCAGTGACCTTCCTTCTGGTATGCACAAAAACCAAATATTCTCCCACCCTTTGGCCCATACTTAAGCATACTTAGTATTGAAGGTAGTATTCAGCTTCTATGAATGATTCCTTTTTCTCTAGCTCCCTCCTCATTTATTTCTTTACCAAAAAGACTCCTTGATGTTGTCCTTTCAAAACACAACACTGTACTTATATTACTTATAGTTTAATTAAAACAGATTCAAAGCAAGTAATTGACATTTGGCAACCCTCTTGGCAAAGAACAGTCTGGTTACAATGAAACAAAATCGTTAATAAACCAATAACTAAAGATTTAAATTATAACGTTTGTTATTTCCTCATTTAAAGTGACACATATGCTTAAAAGTGATTTTTTTAATCCATAAAATTGTCTCTGCTCTGTTAGTGCAACAGCCAGCAGAGGTTTAATTACAAAAGACAGATAAAAATCTGGGTCCTAGATTATCCGTGGCTGTCCCCCACCTCACCTTCCCTTGGTTCAAATCCAATTTTGATAAGTACCAGTTGAGCAATGTTTGAAAGCCAAAAATTTGGATCCTTTGAAGCAAGTACAAACACGCAGTCAGCAAAACATTGACTTTTTAGGACTTAAGTGTGGTCTGTAATAAGTCATTATGGATGTGCCATTCACATGGTGGATCATTGTTACTGCACAGGCTCAAAGTGTCATTATGGATGTGCCATTCACATGGTAGAATAGAATAGAAGACTATACTTAATACAGGCTGCAGCACAACAAAAATAAATGACTGTCAGGAGGAGGAGGTGGAGGAAGAGGAGGAGAAAACGGGACAGGAGTTCAAGCACATGGAGACTGAGTACGTGCAATCAGAATATGTTGGCAAGTCTGTCCTTGTTTGGGCATCAGGGCAAAGCTTGTGCAGCTGAAAGTGTAGCAGTGACACAAATAGAAGTTTAGAAAAAGAGAAAAGAAATGTGTTGTCAAAGAAAAGGAGTGTACTGAAAGAAAAAAGGGGAAATAAACAAATTATAAACAGCATCTAGACACATCAGAGTCACCCAAGTCCAGGTCTACGCCAAGGTCTCGTTTTTCTCTTTTGACCACAACGTGAAATTTCATAGAATCTCATTGTGAACTTTTTCAGGTTTTGCTGTTCTTAGAAGGACACATACTTCTGAAACAAAACACTTTAGCTGAGATAAAAATAAAGCACAACAGTCTGCAGAGACTACACTTACCAAAACCCCATCCTACGCCCCAGCCCCAGCCGTGGCCACAGATACAGCCGAGCAGACTTGCATGTTTGTATCAGCAACAGATCCCTGGGAGCTCTGCCGCTGCTGCTCAACAATCACAGGAAAACCTCATACAAACTGCACAAAGGAGGGAAAACACACTCACACAAGACCGGTCTCTGACCTCGACTGATTTTCACTCACTCCTTTAGCTTAGCTCGGTATTCAGTTACAAAAGCAATCGTTTTGCAGTCTTGTCTGTTTAGCAGGAATCCCTTCTGAGGCAGATCTCGAGTGTGTCACTGAGAGGGCAACGACTCACACACAGTGCGCTCGCTCGCTCTTCCTGCTCGCCTGCGTGGATATCTGCTCCGACCGGATAAACCACTGGGGGAAAAGTCGAGGGAAGGAAGTGACAAGCAGGTGCTCCCTCCTTCCTTCTGTCCTTACCTCCTCTCACTCATGTAAACAAACACATAGAGTTCCTAGAGTTACCTGACACTAGATTACTGAAATCCTTTTGGTTTCCTACATTTTATTTTTTTATTCCTACAATAAAAAAAGCACTCCTGTTTTTATGTTGACCTCCAGACTGTAGTGTAGAGTGTAGTGGTGAAGAAACAACAATGAAAGTAAACCCCATTTGGTTTGTTCCTTCAACAGGGATTAACACTGTGGTGCACTGCATAATACAGTGTTGTGGTCACAACCCCATTTGAGGGTTGCCCTGAATTTGAGTGGAGTTGCCTGAAATGTCCAGTAATTGATAAAAAAAAGATAAAATATGTTCAACTAATTATTATTCTTTTGAAAATGTTATTATTATGACTCTGTATTTGCAATACAGTATAATCAAAAACTCATTTTAGAAAAAAAAATGGTTCTGGGGTTTGCCAGAAATTTTTGATGTCAAATGGGGTCACGAGCCAAACAGCTTTGGGTCCTGAATGATTCTGGTCAAAATGGGGTCACGAGCCAAAAAAGCCAAAAAACTGTCCTGAATGATTCTATCACTCACTTCCACTTATGATTGGCATAGTTTTGACACCAGATCAACTTTCTGAAGAACCTAATCTGGAATTAGGAACTAGATAAAATCAAACCCAAAACCTTCTCCATAGCGGTCATGAATCTTACCACTGCGTCACTTTAGCCACAAAGTGAAAAACAATAATCAAAGGGGAAAAAACCTGCGAAGCCAAGTTTATGTTGTGTTAGTTTACTAATAATATGGAACATTGGAGAACAGCCAGACAGAGAAGGACATTGTCTTTGTGACTTCATGTGTGGTTCTATGTGTGTGTGAGAGGTTAGTGTGGATGAATCACAGGGACAGGCAAACAGGGTGAGTCAGTCAGAGGGGCTCGCAGCCCCAGCAGGGAATGATCTTCCTGGTTGGTGACTGATATGAGCCAGGCCACAACCACAGCCAATAAACATGCCAAACAGTTTCACTTACATTTTTTACACAAGACAAAGAAGGCAGTAAACAGAGTCTCCTTGGGCCACATCCCTGTTATCAACATGTTTTAAATAACACACACACACACACACACACACACAGTACTAACAAATGTCTAGACTGGGCTCCCTGCCAGGAGTATTTGAGTCAATGGGAATCTGGGGACTTAACCCTGAAATCTTTTAATGAGCCTGGGATCATCCTAGTATCAAAGCAACACTATGGGATATTTTCCATTAAAATAACAAAGTGAAAATCATTTTTATGAACCTTTGACTTGTACCACTGAGTAAAATTCAACGTACGTTCCCACCATGAACCCAAACAGGCCGGTAAAGTCCTGCTCTTCATGCTTGAGTTTGTAACAGTTACTCTTAATCTGTCTTGCACTCTGACCAAACGGTGTGCGGGTTGCATAATGACAAAGAATCTAGCCCACCGACAGATAAACCGAGGTGCAGACGGACGTGACCCAGCAAACATTGCTGCATGATGTCGTTTGTTAAAACCCACACAAACCCATCAAACGTATCATTTTTTTTGTCGCCCAGAGGAGACGCTGTTTTGTTAAAGTAATAACAGACTGCCACGTGTGTGTGATTATTGACTATTCAAGTGCAAAAAGGTGAGTATCATATAACACAGAACATAAGACGAAGTTTTGTGAGCAAGGGTGGAAGACAATTTCTGCGGATTGTCCACAGGGCCTGTACTGTGTTTGATAATGTTACTGTTACTACTGCAGCGAGACACCAGGCTGAGCCTGCTGCTGTTAACACGTCTCCTGTTACATCTGTTCAATATGTGAAAAGTGTAGAGAAATAAGTAGAGCTACTCTAGAGGCAGATTATAGAATTCATGTAAGAAATTCACCAATCACTAATGACTTTGCACCAACAACCATCCAACCAAGCATCTAGCCATCCATCCAACCGAAAATCCATCCAACATCAATGCATCTGTCCATTCATCCAACTATCTATCCAACACCCATCCATCCATTCAGCCAACCACACATTTATCCAACCATCCAGTGTGACAGACATATGTTTTTTTACCTTTCACTACAACAACGTGTAGATATGTTGCTTATCCTTTAAACGTTGTTTTTAACTTTTTTATTTCAATTCCAGTACCATTGAGGAAAACAATAAACACTGCCAACATATTAAACAGTTTTAGCTTATGTGCTGCTCACACTTTAGCCACATCTGTTCAATAATAGCTGGTATCAAAGCACCAGCTCTGTCACGTTACCTGGTCATGGCTGACACGTAAAAGGGCCCCATCATGTTTTATTAATACAGTAAATTTAGTTCATATACAAAATGAACTAAATATTTACTACAATACTGGAATTTCCAAAAGGAATAGTTCAGCATTAACAACTAAAACTGTACCTGCTCTTTGACTGAAGCCAGGATGTTGTTGGCGGTCGTGTCTTTCTCCATTCTGCGGCCAGTTGAAGTGTCACGGATGTTCAACAGAAGCCCTTCCTCCATCACTGGGCTTTGGTCAGGAGCTGGCATTCCTCCTACATAGACACACACACAATCGGTGAACTCCCCCACAATACACACGGGCAAATGATGGAGTGTGACCATAAACAATCAAACATCACCACCACCACAAGCAGCAGTATTTAAACACACACACCCACACATGCCATATGGCCAAGAGAAAAAAACACTGACAGTGTTTCATGTCTGTGGGACAGAGCAAATAAACGCCATATGGTTGGAAGAAAACATATGAGTAAAAGAATGCTTTGTGCATGTAGTAAGTTGTACATCATAGACATCAAAGCTGAAGCTGTTGAAACACCAAGCAGGTGTTCAACATTATACAAGTGTAAAAGTGTGACGAGACCCTGGATAAAAACATCAGTGTCTTTAACATACACACAATCTTGGTGAGATCGACTGGGAAGGATTTTGTTTAGAAAAGACAACGTTTGAGTTGTCATTTGAAATCTTTGGCTTAAGAAATTTGCTGTGATGGATTCTGGAAATATTCAATCAGCGGCTGTGACCTTGTTATTCTGACAACTGTCTCTACACTTTACATAAAATACAGAAGAAATCAGTTTGTGTGACTTCCAACAATTTTGAGAGTAAAATAAAAAATCTGCCACAGACACAAGCTAAACAAACAAATATAATATATCAAACTAGATAAATATTAAATAGCAAACCGGATAAATATTTACAAATAAATCCTGCTTTACCTAACAGCATGTAGCTCTGTCGATATAAGTTCCTGTGTTATACAGATGATTAAACAGAACGTCACCCATGGTTTGTCTGAATGTGTATTCAAAGCCAGCGAGTAACAGAATGAAGTTTTGCTTTGAAATAGTTTTCCTTACATACATGTATAGCATGTATTTGAAGTAAAAATGCACTGGTGCAAAGGTTAGATCTCTTTCCCGAAGTTCCGTCCAATTTTTAGGTCCATACTGTATATGATTTTACTAATTGGTTTTGTATCTGTAATTAAAGACAGACTCCCTCATGTGACCCAAACAAGATGTCTATGTTTCAATATCTCTGTCATCTGAACTCGGAAATGTTAAGGTACACAAGGCAAGATCAGTTCACAGTATAATCCACATAATTACAAAATGCTCGAGCACTTGCTTGCAGTTCAGTACGGACCACTGTGGACAAAGGTGGATGATGAAAAATTAGTCACTGGATGTTGGCAGTCAGAAATCTGCTGATGCAGAAAGCATAAACCTAGCCTGAGGGATATAGGCTTGCGCAAGGCACTGTGGGATGGCCGTCTACAGAGGGCATGTTCCCTTCAAGCAGGCACCTTGAAGGGCTGGGTACTCTTGCCTGTAACCACTAGTACAAAGACGTCAACTGTGTACAAGCCGAGGTCAATGAGGCAAGGCATTATTGTAACAACATGTAGTAGTTTCATACAGACAGAGGTTTCAAAAGAACAAATTAAAGGCCACTTTCCATATTTCTTATGCCATGTTCGGATGTAGTGTTTATTATTTTACTACATAATGTGAACGACAGATGTGGGGGAGTCACAGAGTCTCTCATGGTGTTTAATGCAGCTTATATCCCACTTTTATGTTCCCTGAGTGACTTTTTATTTATTCCATAAACTGCCCTCCAAGATTCCAGAACCATGTGATCAACTCTGTGGTCATGTAAATGGTTATAATTCCAAAACTGCTTAGCCAGTTTGTTCTATTGTGTTGGTTATGTTACCCCTGTGTGGAAGACGTTGCAATAATTCAGGATGTGCTAACATTTGTTCTGGGTGATCCAATCATGAGCAAACAGCTCAAGGTTCAAGTTTGCTGCAAAATGCACGTAGTTGTTTCGTAATGAAAATGTTGCCCAAACTTTGGACACGCATGACTCAATCAATCATTTAATCATTACTAAGATTACATTAGAGAATGTACGAAAGTATTTTTTATGACTGAAATACAAGTAAGTACTGTCATACCCTCTTAACAAAAATGTAGAACCCCCCTTTTCCAGTCAAAACAATGCCAACATGTTGAGAGGTGATAGGAGGCCAAGTTCCAGCTCATTTTGGAAGGTGCCAAAAGTACAAGGAAGAACAAAATGTTCTAAGACAGACGCTGTCATTTCAAAATCTCACAGGTAGGTTTTTATCATTAATCACAGTTGTGTTACATCAGGTCTAATAACCTTCAACAAACTTTAAACAGAATCATGTTAAATGATTGTAGCTTTGAAAGAGGTTTTAATCTCTAACTCCATCAAGTTTTTTTCTTTTACCAAAATCAAAATTGATTACAGTCCTAAAATGATATATTATTAGTGAAAGGCCCAAAAAACAGCCTTTGTACAGTAGTTCCTAAGTGCAATCAATCAGGTTTTATACCACCACTCTTCAAAGGTACAACATGACAAGTGTTCGACTGTCCTGCCTGCAGTCCAGGGCAGGTAAAGTCCTCAATCCTGAAAGGTATTCCATGAAGATGGAAAGACATGGGTAAATCTGCGTGTCTCATAAAAGTGTGTGTGCGTGTAAATTACTGGAGTCACTGATCAACAATACCATTTAGACAGAGGGCGGTGTCACTTTGATGAGTTAACAGAATTGTATATTGTTATGTAAATTAACCTACCGCACAAGAGTGACTGCAGTGATTTATTCAGGGCAGCCAGTATGTGTCTGTGTGTGTGTGTGTCAGCGTAACTTTTACAGCCAGATCATAAAGGTCCAATTTGGAGCTGTGTGTGGTAAAAGAGGGTCACTTTGGAGTGTAGTTGGTGGAGAGCGTGGTCCCAGAATCATGTGGGAGGTCCCTCGCAGATATTTGAACAAAATGTGACACTGAGATATCCTGGGAGTCTGTCATCAGGGCAACATGAGCATTTTAAATGGTCTGAGCCTTGTGCCAGCACCAGTGTTAAATGACAGATAAGTGTCTACTACAACCTTGTATGTGAGTCCACACTGGATGTGTGGTGTATCCCCTTGTCAGTTCCTGTTCATTCACAGTGTTGTGACTCGCAGAGTTCTCTCCCTCCCACCTCCACAGCAGCCTCTGAATCAAGGACATGGCTCTGTATTCTCAGAAAGACACAGCGGGAGGAAGCTGTTTGAATTTGTCCAAACTCCTCCTACTCGTCCTCCTCCTTTTTCTGACTGACAAACACAGAAAAGAACAACACAGACAGGAGCAACTGAGCACAAAATTCTTAAAACTGTCTGAAGTTGCCAACCCGGTTGGGGTGGATGAAACAACTTTTCTCTCAGGGCTTTCCCACAAAAATAAACTGTTGGCAATGTCAGCTACACACGGTTTATATAATTATTCTGTGAATCTCCCAGGAAGATCATGCATGGCTTTGAGCTGAACTTTACTGTCTGTGATCTACATTTTCTGTAGTTGAAAATTACAAAACAAAACTAAAATGCGTTTTAAAGATAAATCTATTCTATTAGCAGCATCTGTATGTATAATCGGTAAGAATGAATAGATTTAAGTTTTAAGTTTAGTTTTGACTTCCCTGTTTACTGCAGACTAAGCAGACTGTAGAAACCTGAGCTACAGGAAAAAAACAACTTATACAGTAAATCGGAAAGTAAAGTCTATCAAAGATACCACTGAGCCAAGAAAAGCCACGACGTGTATCAGAGCCTACCTTGGAATTTTCCCCTGAAATTTCAGGCCAAGAATGATTTCACTCTGATTTGCTCTCTGCGGCGTTCAAGACAGGAGTGAAGACAACAACGCTGCTGCCAACCTACCGCAGTCCTATGAGCACATGGCTGACTGGTTCTTCAACATGTTTCTAACTAAAGTCTGACAAAGGAAAAGCCTAACTGAAGTCTCTGGCACTTAAAAACTTCAGAGGAGTTTGAGGAGCAAACACAGGGCTGAGAACTAGGTGAGAAACACAGGAGGCGAGGCCAAAACTGTGCAGGTTTTAAGGCTGTTATTACTCTAATGCCTAAAGACCATTCTAAACAGTTTCAGCAGAGTAAAGATGACCTCATTCTGGTCTGGAATAAACAGCAACACGCCAGGGTCTGACTATTACCATAGTGGTTATATTTCTATTTTTCACAAGAAAAACACACAGTAGACAAAACAAGACAACAAGTGTGGAAACATAAGTAGGAGGTTTCAAACTGCAGTTCCTACAGTGACCTGTTTGACTAGCTATATAGTACATGATAAAAAACAATCTACCTTGCTATACACTACGTCTTAACATCTTCAGAGTATTATAATCCAAGTCTGCAAAGAAAAGTCTGAATGTGAATGTAACCCCACCCTGACATAGTGATCCACTGACCTCAGACTCCACCCACACCTTGGTGCTCCTAATACAAACCCTCTGTTGGTGAGTGGAAAGAACGGAAGACGCCAAAGAAAGTGAAGTCAGATTTTTAAACACGCGACTTTCCGCATATTTTCCACGGACAGACTCATGTTATCGTCTCAAACCAGCTGCAGCGCATCTGACACCAACTGTCACAGAGGCAGTGTTTACCTACACAGTACAAACCACGTTACTGGGAGAAATTGAGTTAAGGCAGGAAATTGGAACGGTCATGCTCCTGAATGACATGATTTTTTTTCTGTCTGTGTTAACACGCAGTCAATTAGTGAGCCCATTTCTCACAGGGCCTACTGTATTCAACACTGACTGTATTCTGCATTTGAGTGATTTTATTATCAAGCCAAAAGAACGACACTGTTTTTCTTAAAGACTTCTATTCAAAATATCAGCTGTACATAATCGGTTAACTGAATTGAACATAATTTGTTCTATTTTCTGATATGATCCAATTAATTCTACTACAGTTAAGAGCCTTGGTTATTCATCCACATGCCACGCTGCTGCTGTCACACTCCATACTTCTCTGTGATTCGTCTACTCTTTATCAAATACTTGCGCAGGAAAAGAAACGTACACAAAAAAAATCTGTTTAGTTTAACTTGGTTATTCAATGTGCCTTTGTTGATTCAGTGAAATTACTGCAAAAATCAGACAGCAAAAAGGTGACATGGGAGCAACAATTTTCAGCAGTTTTAATCAACCCGCACCAGACAAGCGCGAACTCGGGTACGATGCCTCACTTTCGACCTTGAGCTTAACTGACATCAGCCGACCACAGATATTGTCCTTGTTTCAAAGACCCAGTGTTTATAAGACATTCAATTTTCTAAGGTTTATATTCTATTTGTGAGCCTGAACTATGTTTTAAAGAAAAGTCCTACAACTTATTATATTTAGCATCCTGCCATCCCACATCCTGCCAAGACAAACTATCACAAATATATTTTATAGTGTTTTTATAAAGAGAGATCTGCTAAGTCTTACTTTTATCTATTCCTAAGACACCAACCATCCAACTATATAAAAAGTAAAAGTGAAAGTATTAACCCCTTGTGACCAGAGTTTTGGCTAAAATGAAAATAATTCAGGGTTTCTCAAATGTGCTTGAAATATCAAACAGAAACAAAAAACCTGTAATAAAAAACACAAGAGTAAATCATTTTCCCTTTTTAATAGGGGGTTTCTGCCCCTGTGAAATTGGTTTTTGGGGCATTTGGATCTTTCCCAGGGCAATTTTAGCAAATGTTGGAAAATACCTTCAGCTAGGTGCTGCCAAGATTCTTTAAATCAAATGGGAGACCTTTTAAATAACACTCTGAATTTAGTTTTGCTGAGATTAAGGTTGCAGACTAACTAAAGATAACACTCTGAATTTAGTTTTGCTGAGGTTAAGGTTTCAGACTAACTAACATACATATTCTGGTAGTCATCTAAGCAATTACTTAGCTTACTTTTGGCTATATGTGTGGCTTAGCTTTTGGCTATCTGTTAGTAATTTTGCATACTTCTGGTAATAGTTTTAATTTGAAATAAAATGGTATTTAACAGTTTTTTTTTCTTAGAATTTTGGCTAAGATAAATTAACATTTAGCTCTGGCTAATTTGATTTTTTCTTTCTAGTTTCAATGAAGTGGGAGCATGTGTGAACACAATGATGTATCATCTCAAAGCTCTGTGTGTTGTAGGGAACAAGAAGTAAAATTAAAATAAATAAAAAGAGGTCATAGTATAATTTTAAACCGTCACTATGGCAACAATATTTTATAAAAAGTTACATGTCTTACTATATGGCCAAATCCTATACTACACTGTGAGCACATGGTTAAAAGGTGTCCTGTAAACCATGGGTCGTCTTGATACAGCATGTCACTGATTAACCTTGAACCTCAGACGGTGTGAGGAGCGACATACTGTTTGTAGTTGAAACACGTGGGCGAGTTCCTGAAAGAGGACAGAACCGTCTCAGTAAATCTCCCACATGCTGGAATGACCATCAGCAAAACACAAAAAAGTTATTCTTGGTTCCCTGGATGTTTGACTTTCTGCTGCTCTCAACAGCTGAAAATGCTTTTCTCATATTGACACACCCAACAGCAAAGGAATGTCTCCATTCTAGAGCAAAAACAGTCTCTCTCTTTAACACACTCTTCCCCTCTCGGTCTCTCTCAACACACACCAATCGCTCTGTCAATCATTAGCCTAAATAAGCAGAGAATTATGTGCTCTACCTTAAACAGACACATACCTGTCCACCGGTTGTTCCGCTGTTTAACTGGCTGACATGTATGTGATCATGAATGGTTAATGGAGACAACAGTCCAGCAGCATCCACCCCACCTTCTCAGCCACAGAGGAAGCAAAGGAAATCCCTTGCTGCACCCATACCCACCTCACACCTCCACTCCTACATTGACTAATAAAGCAGTAACCTGAGGCCTATCTCGGCATGTGTGTCCACTGGGCAGGGCTTGGCTTTGCGCACGGGCAGGAAATGCAGTCATTTGATGGATCTACCCACAGATCTGCTACCTACTCTCTAAGATGCCCTTCATCTCATCGGAAATGTTTGCTTAAAGGGCATAGGGAAGAGGGACAGAGAGCAAATAATCCTTGTTTGCAATGTGTGGCAATACAAACACCAGACCAACTTCCCTAGAACAACATCAAATAGTTATCAATCACTCTCAGAATCACTTCCTCACCAGGGTACCTTAAGTCAAGCAGAGCTGTTATTGTTGGGACAGAACTGTTTTATAAGCAAACTCGTTGACGTGATAATGATAATGTCTTACATTGAGCAGTATAAACACTAAAAAAGTGCAAAATTACACCACCACACCTGGTTGCAGTTTTTCCCAGTATTTGAATGAAGTATCAGGTGATACCGATACAGAGCCCAATGAACGGTCCACATTGTATCTGCTGACAGCTAGGACTGGTTCTCAGCAGCCTTCCTACGAAAAGCTGTTAAGAGGTAGAAGATGAATGAACCATCACCACCTTCACTGGGAAGGACACTGGCGACAGCAGATTTCATTTACTGGGCTTATCTTATACAATCAGTTGGTTTGATTAAGCCTAAGGATGTTAATTATCTAGCCTTATTTCACATTCCACCCTAAAACGCTTTAACCAATGCTGCCAGACTTATCACCACTCCTCGCCTCATTTGCTGCGTTGAGCCTTCTCTCACTGCTTCACCTATCAGGTTTTTATTAAGTCACTATGTTCAATTTCTTAGAGAGAGGTTAGAAAGATCGGCAGAAGAACAATTAGCACCAAGCTTAATGTTACAAATGTCTGTCAGAGAATTATAACTGATGTTGTTTCAGTTGGACTCATTACAGCAGTTTAAAAATTCACATCTGTAGAGCATTATTCCATTAAAATGGCAGCAGGTTTATTGTGATGAATTGGTCGTGGAGTATATGACATTTACAAATGATAGAAAATGGGAAAGGATTTATGAGTTAGTGGTTTTGACCATTAGCAGGTTAGTTTTTGTACAGGTTGGTCTAAAATGGCTGTCAATACAGCATGTTCATTTCAATAAGTAATGACAGGAAAATGGCACAATAAATAAATCTGAAACCAATTGGTGCTCTTACTAAAACCCATGAATAATATTGAATGTAAATATTAAACCTTCAACTTCTTCTTTCCAGGAATGAAGCATGAACAGGATAATTTACTGTAAATACACAGATATAAAATAGAGAGAGCAAGGAATGTGAAAGAACCAGATACAAAACACAAATAGTCACTGATGTGTTGCTGCATGTCAATTGTTAGTAAGTGCATGGAGCAGAGGTGCCCAACCACCGGGCTATGAACTGATATCGGACCATACGAAGGAAAAAAAATGAAATAATACTTAGATTTTTTTTTTATTAAGTAGTCTTTTTATATAAAAAGGTAATATCTTTCGAATAAATCTAAACAGTTACCATCACACGAAACACAAACCACTAAGGACTGAAGGGAAGAACTGCAGGAGAAATTCCATTACCTCACTTTGTTAATGATAAAAACAGAAGTGAAACTAAATGCAGAAAAAGATTAAACTTGACTGTAAATGAAAACAAAACAAAGAAGGAAGGGAGTTGGTGCACATGATTAATGCAGAAATGAAGCAGTAGAAATTTTTTAACTAAAAGTCCCTGTTACCATCACATCTTGAAATAATATTGTGATAAATACATTAACTAGATTAATTTTGAAAAAATGAAAAGAAGTGAAACAGGCCTATTTCAAATCCATTATGGCTGATATAAAAAGTTTTCTTTGACAAAAGTGACAAGTGTAATTTTATGGAAATCTTCTGAAAATAAGGTTTCCTGCTTTAAGACAAACAGAATGCGTTTCTCCTTTTACATACAGTATGGCTGAAGATTCTTACGTTCAATCTTGATTTTTTTCAGTGAACTGAAGCAAAGAGAAAAGAGCAAGCAGAAAATAAGAACAAATTTGTGAAATTATGTGACCAGTCTGAGGAAGAAAAAAAAACCCTTGTTCCGGTCAAATGGAAAAAAGTCAAAGATAACGAGGCACATAGAGATTTCCAGATATGAACTTCTTGATTGCTGATTTGCAGTGAACGACTTCTAATAATCAGAACACAGTCAAAGCTACAGCTTGGTTAATAATAATTTTAATTTAATTTCTCGGGCCGAACCACTGATTGTTTTAGCAATTATAATTACCACGTTATGGACGGAAATTAGTTAATTGCAAAGTCTGCAACTGGATGCGCATTGTGCGATGAATGAATAAACGTTTAGATTAGTTACAACAATTTGTTCATGTTTATTGATATATATTCATTATATATATGATATATTTACTGATATATTATTGATGTGTGTGCTAAATAATTTAAGGTCGTGTGAAAAACTGCCATTGTGTAACACAATCTTTACCACGTTGGGCAATGTGTGCGGCACACTGACCCAGAATAATCGAAAGGAAGACAGGAAATGGAGGATAAATTAATCATTTTTATTAGATTCAACTCACGCTCACAGCTTCACACACACATGCTCTGGTCTCGCTGACATTGATTAAGAGATTGAGAAAGACTGTGTTATTCATATACTTTATGACCATAAAAACAGTGCAATGATGCTTGTGACTCCATGAAGGTGTGTAGTATTATTGTTCATGGAAATGATTACACCTTTTCATAGTCTGTTTTCCTAAGAATGAATAGTTTCATTTACTCTGTATGTTCTTTATTTTTAGAGTTTAACATGCACACGTGTCCTTAAAAAACAAAGTACAAATTAATTTTAATTGCATGAAATGAATAGGTTTTTCGTTGTGTTTCTTCCGTATTCTATTGTGATCACTCCCCATTTGACCAAGCAGCTCAGCAGCCACACAGCTCAACTCTGTTTGACTCCTAAAAGAGCACCTCAAGCAGAGCCCAGATAGCTCAGTCGGTGGAGAACCATGACGCAGAAACTGAGAGGGAATTAAATTAGTTACATAAAGTGAAAAGTACTTATGCTAAATGTCAGGTCAGCCAAGCACCACCAGCTGGCCTTTTGGAACAATAGCTTTGTACACGTGAATACATATTGCATTTACTGTATCTGGGCTTTACGCCACTGACACAGTTGATCAAAAACTCACACAACTTTCTCCTCACAGAGACTCACAAAAGTTGAAACATCGGTCACTGTAAACTGCTTCACACAAATCCCAAGGCAGATACAACATACAGCATGTTGTTTTAGGATGTTCTTTTTGTAAGTGAGATAATCAGAAATATAAAAGAGAAATAAGCAGGAGCTAAAGTGTTAGACAACAAAGATAAAGGTTGGTAGGAAAAGAAAGAAAAAAAAGTGTCAAAGAAAAAAGCAAAAAGACAACTTAAATTAAAAGATAGAAATAAAAGGAAATTTAAGATGGCTAATTAAACTTTTTTCTTAAAAATAAAAACAGTCAAAATAGGTTGAGATTTAACACTGGCAATGTTTACAGAGTGGACAGAATTAACATAATTAGCCATAAAAAAACAAAAAAACAAAAACTACCAAAAACTAGACAATGAGAATAAATAGCCAAATCAAAACTCAAACTTTGATGTTACTAAAGTTAAGCCTAATTATAGCTCATGGAAAGCCAAAAAATATATCCTACATGTTTCACAAGAGCAAGAAGAACCCTGTTGAAAACAGTTCCTCCCCTGCTGGGTGCTACAGACGACAGGCACCAGTGCTGTCATGTTCTTCACTTACCAAATGCATCACATACATACATACATACATAGGTACATACATACGTACACAAAACTACTGCGTCTGAAATTAGGTTTTCATGTTCTAAAGCGATGCACTTTGCACATGAGAATTAATGTTTGCCTAAAACATTATTATGTATTATTAATGACTTAATGGGAGGGCCACCTCCAGAGGGCAGCACACTGGGATTTTTAAATAGATACTCAATCTAGGCTCAGTGAGACAAAAATCACAAGAAAGATAACTTCTTTCAGTCGAATCTCATTTTTCTAAGATGTAACAATCCAAGCACCGGCGGCCTGAGGATACAGACTTGTCAGCTTTGATGCTGTAGATGTATTAACTCTGTCTTAAGAGTAAAACGAAAATATACATTAAAAGCTTTGATGGTGCAGCCCACACACACTCTAAAACTTCCAAACCAAACCTGGAGCTTAGGATCTATAGAATGCCATTCCAAATGCCACATTTTTGAACTGAGATTGTACATTTCCAATGTCAACTTCATCCCATTTCAGGGGTTATTTCACTAGGCTTAGGCTTTTTAAGTGCCTTGACATTTAAGAAGTGAATCTTCTGCTGCTTGGCAGACTTTTATGGAAACAGATGAGGCAGACAAATCACACATATCTTTTATGGTTTGAGTTATAGTCTGGTAACAGGGCACACGCTGGCGTTCACTAGAATGTAACCTTCACCTACTGGCTAAATACAGGCACCAAGGCAACCACATACCAATGTGTGACGACACCCGATCTCACAAACAAGACATTCGAGAATTTAAAAAAGAAAGGAACACTAGCAAGTTTGGAGGTGGTTCACCAAGTCAATTAGTAGATTAAGTTTTGAGTCTATTGACCAATCAGATTACATTTACGATTTAAAAAAAAAAGATAGTCCTTCATTCGGCAGACAACAAACATTTTGGGACTCCATATAAGCTTTTGAAAATATATGTGTGTGACAAATTTTAAAACAAGCTTTGAATATTTATCTCATTCTATCTTTGTCAAGCGTTGACATAGTCTATATTTCATTTTAACAGGATTTTAAACCTTGTGAATTTTTTTGAAAAAAACAAGAACATTAGATGGTTAATCATTAGGGTATTCAAATAAATCTCGTATTTTTTATTTAAAAAAAGTAAAACCCCTACAAACTTCCTGTTGAAGATTATCCATTAGCCTTTAATAATAGATTGACAGTAAACTTAGCTGGAAAAAAGCTTAAACAAATTCCCCTTTGCAGCATTGTCTTTCCAGGTTGTGACAAGTTTATTTGGCTGTAGAGCAACTGTTTTCATAGGCGCTCATCTATAATGCCATGTGCTCCACTTGTATGGACTGTACCACTCCTATTACCATTAGTAGGGGAAGGAGCCACAGCCTGGGGTGATAATATGAGCCGTTCTGAAATATTCAACAATAAATAATAATGTGCTGCATTGAGACAATTTTTCAGCCAGACACTGGTAAAATGTTATAGGATTGAGTCTGCAAGAAACCAGGGTTTGTTTGGTAGTAGAAGTAAACATGTGGAGGAAAAGACAGTGGAAAGGTTCTATCCCCTCCAATGGTGAGGGGCCATTTTTTCTTACTCAGCGTGTCAAGCTTGCTGAACAAAATCTATTGTGCACTCACTCTCCAAACCACTGGCAGATTTTGTTTCTAGCCATGGTATGGGATCTGGAGCCCATTCAGGAAAAAATTCTACATACCCTGTTAAGACTCAGCTACACCTCAAATATGATATTTGGAGTGTGGGAGCATAAACTTGTACAGACCACGTGTTCTAAAAAAGTCATCCAGCAGAGGGCACAGATAAAAGCATGACCAACGATTTTCTCTTGGCCAATCAGTAAAAGAAGAATGAAAAGAGTCCATGCTGTTTTACTGCAGGTAAGTCATGCCTCTGTATCTGCACAAAAGTTAAGTTGCTCTTGAGCTAGCAGCTAGTTGGTTGTTTTTTAAGTATATGTTTACATTTACCCAAACAGCTGTGCGTAACAACTGTGGCTGGTTTATTAGGTCATATATTTAAAGTTGACAGTTGTTTGTTTATTTAAACAGAACAAGGCACGCTCTCTTTCTTCCCCCTTTCATCTTCTACGCACGCTGACATATTTGACAGGGCAACTAATTGTTCATAAATTAGCACAAACAAACAATAATCGGTTTTGGGACTGGGTTCTGAAGTAATTTATGTATCAAGTCCTGCTGATTTTGAGTCAAGCTAATAAAAAAAATGGACATTTTTTATGATGGACCAAGTTCATATTACGTACCCTGTTCCACAGGGATTTCCTGGGAACGAGGAGGAGAGGGCATGGGAGAAGGTTAGACTCCTGGTAAGTACATGACATATCCTTCCATTCCCTCGCTCGTTTATTAAAAAGAAACCAAGCAGCAGACACGAAATTGCAACAAGACAAACCCGCAGTGCACGACACATGATGGGCACAGCACAATTTTTTTGAATAGCATGTGGTTAGAACGCAGAGTCAAGTGGCTTGCCTGGAGGCATACAGCTGGATTCAGATCCAGACACATGCAGCAGACTAAAATTCAGCTTTAGAAATCACTCAACATCTTTCTAGTCAAAGATGTTTTATGAAATATCTTTTGTTATCTGATCTTGGATTTTCCCCGAAAGTCTTCAGGAATCTGTAACAAAGACAGATATAAAGTTCATAATGGAAACTCCCTGAACTATTGCATGTGGTTTGTAGTCCAGGGAGGAAAAAGAGTAGGATAAGATTGGTTTAGACCACACCATGTACATGAGGGGTTGAAACATGCAATGTGGGGTGAATTTAATGAAAAGAAATTGCTGTGAAGGATAAATACTTTTTTTTTTCTTGTTGAGTTCTACACTGCACTATTTATACCATCCCACACACCATAGTAACCAAGATATCTTTAAAACAAACACATACGTATGTGTAATGACTATCTTTTAAAACAGCAATTCTCAAGCTATGGACGGTAACTGGTGGTACTGGGTTCCCCCTGAGGGTATGCAAGAGAGTATACTGTTTATCCAGTTTCACTGGATAAACAGACAAAAGAGATGTGACTGCGTGTTAGAACTGTGCCGTGAACAGAAGGTGGAAATATTTAGATACAGTTCGCAACATTAAGTCAATAATTAAATGCATTATTAATCTGATTAGTTTGATAAATTCATTAATGTAATTAATGCGTTAATTTGATATATGTTAATAACTGTGTGTATAACTGTGTGTGTATAACTGTATGTGTGTGGTTTCAGAATTGACGTTGACATCCTGACGTTCTGACAGTAGCTGATCCCTCAGCATTTTACTTATATATACAGTAACAATAACAAAACAAAGCTATGAGACATCCACGGGAAGTTTGTTCCATTTTTTAAAAGACAACTTGGGCTATTCTGTTTGAACAGTGCCGGAAATCTGACAAGTAACATGAGGCGGGGAGCTTAGGTCTTGATGTTAGGGCCAGAATTGGGGAGTAAAAATACTTCAAGTAAGAAAATCCCATCAAAGGCGCTACACCATTCAACTGTTGTCAGTTCCCATTTAAAGGAACTCACTGTGAAGACTGGGTCAAACAATCACACTAGCAAGGAAATAGCATTTTTTTTCCAAGGATGTTTTAGATGTGCTTTTGTCTACGGCTGCAGAGCTTGTTCTTTATGCAAACCCACACTGTATCACCTGCACAATCTATATACAAACATGCATCGCTGCCTTGTTCAGCAAGGGTGAAAAACCCCAATGAGCAGGACAAATTAAAGCAACAACTGGTTGGGCTGACCTGCTAAATTACTCTCTTTGTGCCCAAGGGTCTCACTCCTTTAAGTGCAATAAGGAAATACTTAAAGAAAGACATAAAACACAGGAGTCTGAGTCTTAAAAGCCAACATTTCAACGTTGTATCAGTTCCAACATAAACCAGCCTCAATGGCAGGCAGCTGTGCGGCTGTTTGTGTTGTACAGTAATGTGAGTCACGAGGAAAGTAACCCAGAGTTTCCTCTTGGGTGTGTGTGAGTGTTTTTTGTGTCTGACTGGGAGAGGGTGAGTTCACTTACAGGTCTTGTTTACCATATGCAAATCCCAATAATTGGACCCAGCATAATTAGCTTGAAATACAGTCTCACCAGCAAAGACAGCAGAAAACCAACTCACATCCTCATGGAAACTGCACCTATCATGCGTCAAGACTGTGACTTGACCTTTGGTAAATAATTATTCATAACAAAATGAATGAGTGCTTCCTAAATCCTGGTGGCGTGCAGCATGACATGAAGGAATTCAAATTAAAGGGGAAATTAGATTTACTTTTTCCTGATACACTAGCACGGACATGGATGTTCACTAACGATACTGGTATTAATTCAAATGTGTTGGGTTTTTAAAGTAGTTTTGGCATTTAAAGTTACATCATTTCTCATTTTTCTGACCTGTCCTTCACATCAGCTGATGGTTTTTTAAACATTGACTGAATGGAAAAAATGGTTAAATCCATCTGGATGCAAAAATGGAAACATTGAAAGAGGACCACACTTACAAAAACGTACAACATTATAATAGACACATCGCTAGACTGCCCTCATATAATTTATTCTGTATATTCCCTTTTTAGAAGACTTCATAAAAGGACATGGTTACCACAAAATGTTGAGTGCCGGCCCAGGTGCCATAGTAATGCAACATATGAAAAGAAAGTGCCATGAAAGACTTTGTATTCAAGATTTGTATCCATTTCACCAACTGTTGAAACAGTTAACACTATATAATATAAATGCCGTCAATTGAAACAAAACAGGTACATCTTCTTCAAGTGTTGACGTGCAGTGGTGTACACACATGTTTTTCCACTACAACCTTCTTTAATCTTATTATTACCCTTTAGTAATGTCTAATGTTTAGAATCATTGTGCGATCAATTATCACTAACACCAAAGGACAAAATCTGACTACTCTCTCAACACGGACTAAATGTTGCGTTCAAAAGCATTTGGTGAGTCGGTCCTGCCATAACGTCCACAGACCTCGGGGCGGTTTACCTGATTGTATCTCCCATCAAAGGAGTACGATGTTCCTGCTAAATGCAAAGCAATGTCACTCAGTTCAGATTAGGGTAATTAAACATGGCGTAGTGAGGGAGTAGCGAGTAAACGTGGGCGTAAAGGTAAGTTTATCTTGCGGGCAGAGAGTGAGGGGATCACGGCGACATCCACCGCATTCCAGAGATTCCCACACTCGCTAAGGTCACCTGCGTTTTCTTTCATAACTTAGCAGAAATAGACTTTTTTAAATAGATTTGATTTTCTTGGTGTAAATTATTTATTGTTTTGAGTGATAATTAGAAAAAAAACAGCAAAATTCTACGCGTTTTCACCAAGACCCAGGTTATAGAGGACTGTGCGTAAACGTGCCTCAGAGGAGTGCGGACACAAGAGCCGGATTGGCGTAAAATTAGGTTTTTCTTTTGCTCTACAGAAAGAGATTATACATAAAAACACTTTTTAAAACTTGTGAGCTAAAGTAGCAGCGTATAAACACTCCTCTGTGTGTGCTAAGACTGGTCGGTTCATTTTACCTCTCCGTTTCCCTCCTCCTTCCCAGCTACTCTGCAGTTTAGTGGAAAGAAAAAAACAGTTAAATACCTTAGAAGACTGGTGAAACAGGGGCTGCACTGGGGCCTCCGTGAACGTGTAACTTCATCGGTAAAGTCCCATCGCTAAGTCCCGGGCATGTGGAGGAGTAAAACTCGCCTCCATGGCTTAGGAAGGGAAGGAGAAGAAGGAGGAGTAGGGGAAGGACAGAGAGCACTCCGCTGCTCCCAGCCTCCACCAGCAAAGTCCCAGACTATGCAAGTGAGCATGACGTCAACGGGAATGTGGAAAAGCAGTGAATACTCCTGATTGGCCCGGACAAAAGATCTGGGCGTGGCTATTGAGGTTCGGATTGTTGAATTAACCAATGACAGAATGGGTGACAGTTACCTTGGTTACAAATTTGTCCAACCTATACACACCATGCAGAGACGAGTGCCGCGAAACACTAAGAAGAATTAGAAAATTCCACTGTATAGAACTTTCGAACTTCATAGTCACTAAGGACGTGACGTCATCAACAGTCTAAAGAAGACAGCAAATCAACGCTTGTCGCGGACATCAAATGAATAGAAGGTATACAGAGAAGAACGCATCGAGGTAAGCTGAAAGTAAAATATTTCCTTTTTATGTACATGTAGCAAAAGGTTATTGCATTATTCTTTCTTTAAAGAAAAGTTAACTGTATTTAACGACGGAGTTTTAGGTCCACACCGAGAAAAACACTTAAATTACAACACTAAAGTAGTATTATTGTGATTCATAAATGTATGTAAAATAAAGTCGTAATGTTTCGAGAAAACACTGTTCACGAGAATAAAGCGAAAGTTTATGCTAATAAAGTCGCACTACTTGAGAATTAAAAACGCAAAACTGTAAGATTTAACTTTATGATTTATTACATTACACTCACACATTTACATTTTTTTACATTTCATATATTCATTATTCATCATTGTATCCTTTTTAATGTACACTTTTTTCGTAATATAACTTTATAACTTTATTCTCTTCAAATACTAAACAGACAAGATTTACATAGTGTAACTTTTTATTTTACGACAGACATGCATAAATTGCTTAAAATTCATAAAGATACAGACAATTTCTGAATAATAAAGGTTATAAACATAACCACAGTCAGTACCAGAGAGGCTCTCCTATTGGAATTGCTGGGCCATGATCCAGGGTAATGACTTGAAATAGTACAAGTGAAAAGCACCATAAAGAAAAGGTATGCAACCTTATTGGCCCACTGTTTATATACATAAAACCCTCTATCCTCTGCTGGTGGGATATAAACGCAATTTATAGGTGGCTGCTCAACTGAGCTTATTCCGCTAAACCTAACCCTACCTTGTTTCTTCTTCAAAGTTTAACATTGGGGGGTTTGTACACACATATCTGTCTCTAAAGAAAAAGGGGTTTTATGGTTTGAATGGAGAAAAACCCTCATCGGTGGCTTAAGAACAAAGCACCAGTTTTTCATTTCGGTGAAGATTATATACATTTTAGTTTTTCATTTCGGTGAAGATTATATAAATTCCTTCACATTAAGAACAAAGCACCAGTTTTTCATTTTGGTGAAGATTATACAAATTCCTTCACGCTCCTCACTGACAGGACACACGTGTTTATTGTCGGATTTATTCGCTAACCATTGAACCAAAACAAAAACACAGAGATTCTACAGCTACATATCTTATTGCCATCTGTTCTCTGCCCAAATCCTAAAAACACATGCAAGACTTAATTTAGCAAAGTCACTGAAAACTGATCTGGCACAGTTAGGTTTTTGATGGCAATTACTTCTCTTTCTGTAACTATGTTAAATGTTTTTTTCTCTACCATTTGCAAAACACAGTTCCACTTAAAAAATACTTGATTGAAAAAACTTGAAACTAATTATGTTGTGTAAAACAAACTACATTTTAATAGAAGACATATCTGGACTGCAGCATACAGCTTTAGCATAGTGCCATCTGAGAACTGTAAGGTGTCATAGGTTCGTCAATTCTGCCCTTCATGCACCCAGATATCACAGGGCTCTTTGAATTTTAGGAGGTGTTACACAAATGAGTTTGAATTTTTCACATTTTCTCTATTCTGCAGGCAGGGCTTAATGGTGTTTCACAATGAAGAGTGCACGAGACCTGCAGTCCTTCATCTCCAAATACAGGGCAGATGATGTGGGTGAGTCATTTACAGTCATTAGGGATTCACAGTCATTAGGGATTTAGGGAAGAACAATCATAAAGGCCCAAGCAATTTGGTGGCCATAAAGCAGTGCTTCCCAAACTTTTTCTGCAGCAGCCCATTATTGTTGACAGGGCACGTCAGCACATTCACAGCTAATGCTTAAAAGCTCATCTGAATATTATGTTAAAAATAGTAAAATTACTAATCAGTCATTTTTTATCCCCACATTTGCTTGATTAAAAAATATGAACAATTAAGGTAGGCACGGTGTGAGTGAATGTAGGCACTAATTACAAGCAAAGACCATGTACTGAATATGACAGCTCATACAATGCAGTGTAGAGGTGGAAGGAAGGCAAAAGAAAAACCTTGAAAGAAAAAACACATTCCCATTTAAGAAGTCGATCTACAGTATAAGGTAGATTGAGGTGCTTAAAGTTTGCAAAGGCAGTACTGGTAGATCATGAGCAATTAAAATATTTTTATTTGAAATCTTTAGAGCTAGATTAGCAACAATGCAATTACTGAATCATATTGTGCCTGATTGATTAATTAGTCTTTTATAATCTCTGTAGCTGTAGTTGGCCTCTGCTCTGGTGAACAGATTTGATCTAAAATCCTTTTGGTGAATTTACCAGGTGCTGTCAAGACGCATATGCTTTAGTCTGAAGCGACAGTGCTTATGTTTATTCACCTGTTTCTCTGAGTCACAGCTGAACTACTCCCAAAAAAGGCCTGACTCAGTTTGGCTGCATTCTACTCTCCTACACCCCCTCTTACCCTCCAACTCCACAATGCCCCTCTTCAAATTATCCACACAATCCATTAGTAGTCAGCTGCTGCTGTTCTTCTGTTTTTTCCCCTCCATTTTATTCTTTGCTGAAGTCAGCAATAAAGAGCTGTCTTCAGACGACAACAATGATGGAACTCTCAACAATTCTGACGATGTTAATTCAGTCACATTTGCTTTCACCCATGCAGAAAAAATGGCACTGAGAATAAAAAATGGTCTCAGCAGCTCAAAGTACAAACCAGCCGACTATAGGAGACTTCAAGCCGTTGTTGACGCCAAGTGGTTGGAATCTGATCTAATTGGACAAAAGGTAAAGTTTTTGTTGATGTCAATATCATGGCATTATAACATTGATATCTGCTGCTTTGTAACCATGTAACATCAGGGTTAGGGTTCATGTCATTGGTTTAAAACACTTAGTCAACAATCTTCCTCTCTAAGAAGAAAATAAGTATGAAGTTACCTATGGCTAAAAGATGATGATGAATAGTTAGATATTCAGTACAACTTTTAAACATTTTTTAAATGTTTAATGTATACTTTTATTCCATAAAAGAATTCTAAAATTCTTCATTTAAGAATTTATAAATTGTCGTAAAGTTAAGGTTGAGTGCAAGGCAAATGCTTGCAAGTTCAAGAAACTGCAGAAATAATGGGAACTGCCATAAAATCTGATTATATTGTTGCTTCCATAATAGCAAACAGCAGCCTTCCTTTCTGTGTGTGTTTAATTATTTCTATACACAACACAGCGTGAACAGCTTTTTTTATATATACAAAACAGCCATTGTACAACCTTTATAGTCTGTTCAGCAACATGAAACACAGCAGTGAGTAGGGCTCATGAATATTCATTCTGCTGCTCTTGGTTTTCTAATAAACTGTTTGAAGTTCATAGGCATCGGAGTCTGAGGAAAGCAAAAAAGTTAATATCAGAGGCAATGGAGTTCAGGCTGTAAGACCTGTGGTGTTTTAATTGGTGCGCTGTCGCAGGAGCCTTTTAGTATCATTGTGGTTGCCCATGGCTGCTCACATCCATGCTCTCTGCATAACCTAGATAAGACAGGCTGTTTACATTCAGTCACCCTGCTGAAAGGCAAGCTTTCTGAGCATCTCCCACTGGTGATGTGATACAGGAAAAATAAATGACCGTGAGTTGCCTGAAGCATGGGATCATTTTAGCTCCTCATAAAGCGAGTGGAGGCTTTCGTAGATGCTTAAATATCAAAAATATGCCAGTTCATCCTGGAGTTGGAAGCAGGTTGGGGATGTATACACTGAAAGTTACCACTTGCACTTCATCAGAATTAAGTAATTGGCATTTAGTACAGATAAAATAGAATTAATGAGTGTGTTGAATTTAACATGTCAGTTGCATTAAATAGTTTGTTAAAAGAAGATTGAAAATTTTAATGCATTTCAATGCATGGTCAGAATGATGCACACATGGAATCAATAACCAATTATTTCACTGTACAGTCACTTATTGTTGCAACCAGGTTGACACACACAACTGACACCTATTCCCCACCCGCATGTTTAATGATTCTCAAATGAGCAGAGCACACATACAAACACACATACAGCATTTATTAAAATGTCAGCTTTTGATTTTAAAATTTGCAGAGAAAATGTTTACGTCATGCAAAAAACACTCCAAATCGCCATCACAATTTTTATCTCGGGCACCCCCTAGTGGCAGCTCGCGTGCACACTGGGAATCCCAGCTGTAGTCAATATACTTAATATATAAGTTGTAATTTGCACCTATTTTGGGAAGTTCTGTTTCAGCACTTCTGTCTTAAAAAACAGGTCTGAAACACATATGTCTCCAGGGAAAAGTTTATTTTTTCATATCTAGGAATGTTAATTTATCAATGCAATTAATCTAAATCTCATATGCGTCAGTGTCCGTACATGTGCACCATCTCCGTTATGCTTTATCATCTATTTTTCCTTGTAATGGGATCATTATTTTTGCAAAGTTGGAAAAAATATCTATGGAATAAGACCTGCAACTACAGAATGGACCTTAAAACTGTTTAGAGAAATGTTTGCTCGACCTTCTTTCTGTCAGTTTTTATTTTTGTAACCAGGAGGTTAAATTCATATCTTGTGTTTGACCTAGTGTGTGCTTTTGTCTGAGTACTTTAACTGCCAGTGCAAATTAACAAATCCCAGTAAACAGCGTGAAAAGGGCATTTGGATATTGTTCTGCATTTTTTTAATAACTAGAAAATGGATATAACCCTGAGGGCAAATGTTCAAACAGGATTATTATCACATGTGCATACACACACACACACACAAACAGAGGCTTAACACAAATCATGACCTTAACAACTTCCGATTTCCTGTTATTATGGACTAGATTGTACTGTTGCATTTGTCAAGTGAGAATCGCTATAGTTCTATTATTGAAGTCAATGGCCTGTGCATAACAGCTTCTTATAACAACCACTGAACTGGTGCGTGGCCATAAAGAGAGGGGCTTGTTCTTTAATGATTAAGAAAACAATGATAGTAGACCATTTATCACTGTATATTCTATATTCTATGGTCTAATAAAAAGCATTGTGCATTTCATGTATGTTTCCACGTAATTAGTCTTCAAGCGCTGCTGATATTTTTCATTCATGTTTTATTAGCAATGCTGACGCAGTCGATTAAATTAGTTTATGAACCTTTCACAAATATATGAAGGTAGTAGAGGCAGAAGAATATCAGGTGCCAATGTGAGCCACATTGTAATTACTCTAGACCAGGCATGGGCAAACTACGGCCCAGGAGCCAGATGCGACCCGTTTGCCTTTTTAATCCAAACTTAAATTATATTTAAGTCTAAATTATATTATTAATTTATGTTATCATTATATTTCTGCCTTTTTCTGCAATGCCACATTTCCCAATTAAATGACATTTAGTGTATTGTCACTGAATTGTTGGTGTTAGGTGTTAAAAAAAACTTTCCTGTTGCTTTTGTGTTGTTCCTGCACATTTAGTGTATTGTCACTGAATTGTTAGTGTTAGGTGTTTAAAAAAAAACTTTCAGTATGTTTCAGTAGTAAGAAACAGTTTGTTCCTCCTGTGCATTAACCCTTGTCTTATAGGTCGAAAGAATCCGCTGTGCAGCCAAGGCAACCAAGGAGAGTTCAATTTTGCAGCAGCACAGGCAGGTGTGGAGCAGAGAGTGCCCCAGGCTGCAAAAAGCTGAGTAAGAGCCCCCATTACTCTCTGTCATTATCGGTTGCACTCTTCTGTATCTGCTGTTACAAAAACCCTGCTGCTGCATTTAAAGCCTCTTTAGCTCAGAGTCACAGAATTGTGGACATTTTAAATATTGCGGAGAAAACATTATCACTGACTAACGGGTGTAAGCGGTGGGAATAAAAGTGATTTTAGTGATAAAACAAAGTGGCAGAAAATAAAGTAGCAGGGAAGTTTTTGCATGTCTATTCAGTTCAGTTCAGAGGGGTGACTTTGAAAGGGTGTAACAGAGATTAGAGGAGGTAATAGCTGTGTGGGAACAGACTGTATGGAGGAACACTGTCCTCTGCATGCAGGGGCCTAAGTGTGGGCCTGAAACTGTGTCAGTTTTCTGCCTGGTGGAGTGAGAAAGGCAGCTACTGCTCTTGGGTGAGGCTTGTTTGCTTCCATAATGACTGTGTCCAAGCCATCCAAGGTTAATGATGTACACAAGTGGAAACCTCAGTAATGAGCCCATTGGTGACTTTCTGCTATTTCATTCTCCCCACACACATCTAGTTAAATTGCCCAAAAGTAGAAAACAAAGACAAATATGTCTCTATGGTTACTGTTTATTTATTTGTTCACAATCAGAGCCTTTTTGCTGGACGTCACGAGTGTTGCCCACGGTTACAATACGTAATTTCTATCTATCTTGGAAAATAAATCTAGTCGTGTCTGATAGTGTGTGTCATTAACCCACGCACATACCTTGGGAAAAAATATATACCTTAACTTAATATAGTCCACCAGGCACATTGATGTACGTAACCAAAGTTGGCAAGCAATTTCTATTAATAAATGTCATAGACTTGGTCAATGCTACAATTGCCGAATTAGAATAAAGTCTGTATCGATTGATTCGGTTTGAATGTTTTGTTAAAAAAAAAGCTACAATAAGTGCTTGATATTCAACTTTTGTTACCAGAATTTGAACTTTCAGCAACTTTCAGTTTCACTAACAGTTGTCCTTGAGGTTTTCTCAAAGCAGAGCTAAAAGGTTGTTCATAAGAAGTAGCTGTCAATCTCTAAATATCATGGTTTCACACACATTTATCTTATGAGTTGAAGCTCTTAAATGTCAAATGATCTTGAATGACACAGGAGACATCAGACAACAACCTGGAGTCTGGTTTGCCTCAGTTAAAGTTGTTGCTCCCAACAAAGTTCCAATTTGACAGTTTTTACTGCAATGTATTTTCTAGCAGCCAAATTATCCCAGTTTATAAGCAGTGTTTTTTATTTAAATTTGCTTCAAAACTAAGAGAAAATGTCTAATTATGGACCTTCTTATTACAAAACCAAAATTATTTTTCACATTTTCTATATACAGTCTATGATTCCTCTACAAATAGTGAACATGTTTTCTTTTGTTGTTAGGTTACAAGCATTTTACTTCTCTGAAAAAAATCTGCTATTTTGGGTTTGCTTTGCTATTCTGTATTCATTATTGTAGTAAAATTTTACAAATAAAAGGTTTGTATAAAAAGTTTGTTAATACACATGTCTGTGATATGTCTCTCTCTGATGTCCTTTTGAACAGGGAGACGGCTGACAACGACGTCAACTTTTTTCTTGAGCACATCAAACCCATCAGTATCACAGACACTTGCATCTTCTCTCTTCAGGAGTATGGTAACAGCATCATCTGTTTTCTTGGACAGTAGCCCAATTTTGTCACAATCGTCTGCTGATGAATAACTGTGATACCAATGTGTGCGTTCTCTCAGAGCTTTTCCTTGAACGAGAACGGGAGGCGTTCAGAATAGCCACCGTTGAGCCTGTTTATCAACTCAAGGATGACCTGAGCTACAGACAGGGTGAAGTACAGAATTCCACCGGACATCAGCCTGAATGGGAAGCAGTTACACTACAGGTATCTTTGTGAAATTAATAAATAAACACAGAAACATGTCGACGGTGATGTGGGTGGAAGGGCGGTTAATGCTCCTGTCTTACCGCAAGAACGTTACTGGTTCAAGCTGTGAGGAGACTGTGTATTGTGTGTTGTTTTTCTCTGTGTAATCTGTAACTCTACCTTGGAAACTCAGATATATGGCAAGTGAGAGGATCATACTGCGATTGGAGACTGGTGTCATTCCCAGAAAGAAAATAATTTGGTGATGTTTTATCCTTTTACTTCTGCGGCTTTGACAATAAATCCAAAGCTGTTCTCACTTTGCATGGACCGCACCAGCCTCAAGCTGAAATTACACCAACACTCACTGCTTCTACAAACACTGATCTCAGTGTGCACTCAGCGTCGTATTCACTACTCGTACATCTCTTGTTTTGTTTGATACCCTCAGTCCTCAAATCATCAATTCCGCACAACTCCCGGGAGGTTTTTGTAGGCTTCAGAGATAAATGGTGAGATTAGGGAGTATTCAGAGGTCTTTAAAGGAAGAACATGCTTGAAATGCACTGTCTTGTCTGCCATTTTACTCTACTCTGTCATGCTCTCATAACACCCCCCTGCTATCACCTCCCAGCTATCGACAGGATTGCATTTTTAGACACTGTAGATAAATACAATCTTTTCTTCCATCTACGTTTCATAATTTCCTATTCATTTTGTTTTTCTCCAACTGACAATAATTTATAGAAGCTTTTATGTACTGTATAATAACAATTTCTTCCCTTTTGAGATTTAAAAATGAGTGTTTTGATTGTGAGTTCTGCTTTGTTTCTTAAAGTACAATTCCAAGTTACTGGTATAGGCTGAAAGATGGGGGGGGGAGTGGGGCGAAAAGTGTGTGACATTATGACAATATGTGGGAAATACAAGTCATCTTTAGCCTGTTTTAACAGGAGAGTTTAGTCAGAATGTTTTTTTTTTTTGGATAAAATTTTAATTGGAATTTCTTATGGATAAAAGGATGGTAGTTCTCTAAATGTCTTCCATACAAGTTTAAACTCATCTAAAAGTCATGTTTCTGTCAGAGAATTCCAAAGTCATTATGGGCACAGTTGTTGTAGCTTCAGTTCTCTGTAGGTAAACTAGTTTTATTAGCTTATATTCAAACCCCTTATGGTTTTATCTTTGAATCACCAGATACAATTTGTGAAAGACCAGCAGGCTGACATTATTGCAAGTCTCCATGCAGAGTGTGAAGAGCTGGAGGAGGAGATAATGGGCCTCAACTTGGAGGTAAAGTACTCACTGCTGGGTTTATACACTTTTTGCTCTTTTTGTTTCAGCAATTTCGTTCTCAGATTTACTTTACAACGGTAATTACTGCACTGTGTCCAAATGAGGACATTAGGTTGATGATGCTTTTTTTTTTCTTGCAGGAATATCTTACTCCGTATTGTTTGGCAAACATTGAGAGTATTCCTGGGGAGGTTTTGGATTCAGACTGTCCTTACACGGAGCTGAAAGACTCACTGATTCAGGCCTTCCACTACTTGTCAGAAATGTATCAGGGCAGGCTGAATAGTCTTCAAGAGCAGCTGCAAAGGACTGACAGGTCGGCCCGCAGGCTCAGCTTTGCTTCTTACACACACTTTGAATAAGTAAAATGTAGTGGGATTTTGAGCTACTGTTTAACGACTAGTCTTGATGAACAATAGAACTTGACAATTGAAATTATGGATTTTGATAGAGCTTGCGAAGTAGGATCATTGCCACATTCCATTTTTGTATTCATCTTTGAGTCATTTTGCATCTTTTTTGGTAATTTTTTTTTTTTTTTAATTCTAGGTTCTGTGGCTGGTCTCCAGACGATCACCTGCGCTACCAGTTCACAGTGTCTCAGTACACTCACGACATTCCCAACAACAGGTCTCTCTGCTTGGACATGGTGCAAAGGCTCTTTCCTCAAAAGACTAGACAAGATCTGGTCAGTACACTATTTTATTTTTCAATTGTCAATTAAAGCCAGTTTTACTCAAATAAATCCTCCGGTCAAAGACAGAGTGAGAACTGTAAACTGCCAAAAATATACAGCGAAAATGCATTAAGATGTATTAAGAAATGAAGAATTTATATCCCAACTGCCACTGTAGTTATTGACCTTTTTTCTCATCTAGTTTATTTCCTGCTTTGACTTTAGTGCTCTTAACAACAGAATTGCCAAAGGCTGGGTAAACAATAAAATAAACAACCAGATGGAACAGACACTGAATGCTGTTAACTGCCATTCGCCTTTTCAAAAGAAAAAAAAAACAACCACCTTACAGCAGACAATTTCTGCAACAGTTTTACATCAAACTCAATAAATACCATTTAGGTTTAAATGCAAACTGTAGGTTACCACATGATGAAGTGGTTAGATTAATTATGCTTTACCATATTTTGTGAAATGAGCAATGAGTACTGCACCTTTAGTTATTGTTTAAAACAAAATAATGTATTAATCAATTATCTTTCTCATTTGAGAACTGAAATTGAGCTCCTTGCAATTCAGCTGTAGTTAGCTCAATACCTGTTGAAAAGCTTTAATAATTTGTTGACTCCAAAAACTGAAAAAAAGTAACACATCTTGCAGGTACACTAATAAAATCTGATTTAGTTTTTTAGTAAATTATTATTATTTTTTCTAAATTTTTTGGACTACTAATATTATAGCTGTGATTCATCCTGACTTAGTTACTTTTTCCAAATACACTCTCTGCCACTTTTTGGACTACTAATATTATAGCTGTGCTTCATCCTGACTTAGTTACTTTTTCCACTCTCTGCCATCACAATTTTGTCTGCTGACAACTTAGAAACTGAGAGTTAAGGGCTTTACTAAACAGCCAGATTTATCCCGTGGGGCACTTTCACATCCTGAATATCAATACAGCCACTTCCACTGGCGCCCCTCTTAACTCCCAGCTCTAAAGCAGCTCTTCACTGGGACTCCCAGTCTGTCAGATCAATACAGCTCAGTGCCCTCAACCAAGCACAGAGACACACAGACATGCCTGGACAATGATCTGCTTAGCACGCTGCAGGATGTGCCATGTCACCCGCTGTGGACAACCCGCTCACCTCACAGCCTCACATTGCCATGACGACCGCCATCCCCTAGCTCCTACCTCATCCACACCCAGAGACACGGTCTTCAAATCAGTGGGTGCTGCCTGTGTGTGAGGACAGTTTGTAACTGGGATGTTCAGTAAGAATCACTGAGATCCATCTGGTTTCTTTCTTGGTTCAGAACCTGAACATAATAAGTTCCGTTCAGTGCTGTAATCCGTTTTTATGCCTTCATTAAAGTCAAATATTTCTTATTTGTATAGTGAAAAATCTCAATGTGCTTTTTCAAAGAACACTTAGTCAGATTAATGCTATTTTTTTATAATACATTTAAGATGAAACCAAACTATATTCATGACTACTGATCGCCAACTCTGAACTTTATCAGTAAACAGTGTTTTTAGATACATATTATATAGAGGGAGGTTTTCTGCCTGTCACTCAAGGCATGCTTTCCCTCAGTATCTAATGGATCTGTCTCCCATTTTACTCTTACACACTCAGGCAACCACAAATGACCCTGCATTTGGGGCGATGTGATTTATTGGGATGATAGGGTAGCATTAGCTCTTTAAGATTTCATGGGGTGTAATCAATAAATACAGTGTGCTGTATGAGAGGAGGTGGATTTGAAAATCTCATCTGGATTTTACTGATACACAGAAAAGGGTACAGTGAAAAATGAGGTGGTCTAATTCCACAGTTACTTTGTTTCTGTTAACTTTTTTTGTATATAGTATCTGCAGAATTTAGAAAAAAAAATAGTCTGGGTGAATATGTCAAGGAACCTGCTATTTCAGGCTCAAGTAAACTCTACTCTAACACCCTGTTTAAACATAACTAATGATGTATTTATTTGATCTTATTTAAATACAGAAGAGCTGAAAATGTGAGTAATAATCAACAGGAGGTTTGTGGAAATGTGTGAAAAATTGAACATGCCTGAGTCATAATTTGAAGATCAGGAAGTAGCCATTAACTAGTTTCTGTTTTTTCTTCGATAGCTCATATTGTCAAGACAGATGTATGAACCATGATCCCATTTAGATTTTCAAGAAACCCAGAGAGTCTAGTTACCTTCTGCTAACCTAACTGCATCGGTCAAAATGACCTGGGTGACTGAGACACACCAATGACGTGCATTTGTCCTTTGACATTTTGTTCCCAATGTACAGTACGTACTGTGAAAGGAAATTACTTTGTTGACATTTACGGTTAAGATGAGATTGGATAGCAAATTGCTATAATATTAGGGTTTCTGAAGTAAATGTCATAGCTGTTAACTTCATAAAGATCTTTTTTTTACACTTAGAGCTTGGAACACAGAGAACAGCTGTGTTCTATAGAACTAAGGTAAAGTTTTGTTCAGTTAAACCATTTGTAACCTATGGTTATTGATTAGCCCAATGTTATGGGACCTAAACATCGACAGATAGCATAAAAAGGATGGCAGCAACACAGTTTTTAATCTTTTTTTTAATATAATCTTTTATCTAAATTAATGCATTTTTCTCATTCTGAGTTTCTCTGTCTTCACTTGAGAGTGATTTAAATTCATAGGATAGTATGTTCCTTGGCTATATTTCTGAGCAGTTGTGATTTGAACCATCTGTAGTTCCCGAGGTAAGATGAGTCATCCCACATGGTCAATTTGATCAGTGATAAAAATGAATTTAGAGCCACAAAAAAACAACAGTGTGAATATTTTTTCCCCCATTGACTTTTTAATAATTTTTGTTACTATAAAAAGTAGAACAAATACACTGCTTGGAGAGTCACCCTAGTGACAATAACTAACCTCCTAAAATTAAATTAGTTTCTCAGTTCCACCCTGAACTGGTGGTGACAGTTATTTTAGTGTAGCATAAAGTTCCTCTCTGTATGAACAGTAAAAAGACCTCATTATTATCCACCTTATTATCCACAGTAAAAAGACCTCATTATTATCCACCATGTCCTTTCCTTATAGACTTTGCTTATAGACAAAGGGAGCAAAAGTCAATATTTTATATCCATAATATTTCATCATTGGAACGCATCATGACTTGTGACTTTATTTAGAGTGACATTTTTAGCTTCTCTCCTATTTCGACGTTTCTTATCTTATATATTTCATTCTGCTCTTATCTAGACACCTCTCTGCAGAGGTTGTTGCGGATGCAGCATTGCCGTGCGACATAACCAATGCACTGCAGGCACAGTGCAGTGGATGCTTCTCTATACATCCCGTGTGTTGAACGCTAAACTGCAAGCTTGCCCGGGGGCTTTCATACATCTCAGATGTGTTCATGGTTTTTCCACACCTTGTTGCACAACTAAGGCAGAAGTCACAGTGGGAAGGTGGGAGGGGGGTATGGAAAACAAAGAATGGATATTCTTTCATTTTCAAAAGTCATGCATTAAAAATAAGGATTTGCTTGACTGCTCTTACGTTTGTCAGATCACTCATTTTCTATGATTTCAGTCAGCGTCTACTACTTCTCCTCTGTCACTTAGCCACTATAAGCCCAAAGACAAATGTGTTTCCTTCCGTTCCAATAAAGCAGCCAAGTGATGGAGCCTCTGTGAGTGATGACACAATGATGAATAGCTACTGGCAGCCGTCACAGCAAACAGAACTGTTTTGACTGCAGGACATTTCACTGCTACAGACCATTTTATAAACCAGCTGAGCCAAAACTGACCTAGGCTCTCCCTGTGGCACAGCTACAATTGTCGTCTGCTGTACAGTGTTTGCAACTGTATGTTTATATTGAATTGTTTTGGTAGCCCTTTATCTTGTTTTTAATAATTAAAATCTATTTCCCCCTCATTAATAATTCATTTTAGTATTTCTAAGAATAACTAATGTACTCTGCCCCTTGTTAATTCCTTGTACAAACTGCATTTGTATGTTTGTGCATGTGGTTTCTGCAGATGGAGCATGAGCGTGTGCTGGACTGGCAGCGTTTTACCCAGGCACAGCAGAGCACAGTGACCCAGCAGTGGCAACGTGACCAGGAAGAGCTACAAGCCAGCGCTTTGGTCACATTGCAAGAGGCAAGAGACGCCCACCAGGAGGAGCTGGAGCACCAAAGAGATCGTCAGAACCAGCAGGAGATATGTATGCGACTTAGACAGAAGGTCAGTCTCTGGTGTGAAAGTCTAAAACAGTTGAAAAAGGAAAACAATGGAGATAATATATAGGCTCACTAAGAACTAAAACTTTAAATGTTGGTTTTATGTCACCACAGGGAAACAGAAGTTAATTATTCTGCTGCCTACCCAGTATACGTGTGTGGCATTAGACAGTTTAACTGCTGACTTTTGTACAGTAGATCTGCTGATGAGGCTGCACGTTACAGCAGCAGCTTGACATCAGTGCTCACTTTAACAGCCTTTTGGGATGATCTGTGAATACAGACAAGCTAATAAGAATGATCTCACTAACGCGCTAATGTCGCTGTCTGTGAGGTGCACTGGGTCACATTAGCAAAGACAAACAAGGGCAGTCTTTGATACAGCTGGCAAACAATAAAAGAGAGTTGCACTGGAGCAGCAGCTGAACATTTAGAATAGTGTCTTAAGCTTTGGCTTTATGATAGGAAGGACAAGGAAGTAAAAAACCCAACTGCACTTCAAATTCACATTTGGTGATTCTTCACATTCAGCTGGAAGGACAGCAGCTAATGAATATCAAAAGTTTTCGATTAATTAACGATACTGAATTGATTAATTAATGAATTCTATAAACCAGCATTTCCCGAACGTTTTCGGCCACGTAACCCCTTCTATTTCGCAACCAGGTTGACAGACCCCCAGTTACCCACACCTCGGGAAAAAAATGTTTTTAATCAGGTTCAAATGACCAGAACACACATATTTAGCATGCATTTATTTTCTTAATTAAAATATTGTGTGACCACCAGTGGCAGCTGGTGCACCCACAGGAGTGCATAAACAGCGCTTTGGGAATCCCTGCAATATACCTGTTTATGAAAGGCAGGTTTGTTTTAAAGTCTGGGTAAATATGGATCTCTCTGTTCTCAGTGTTGTACCTCGCCTTACATTTAGAAGAGTGTGAGTTTGAGTCTACCTCTTTTCTTACAACTGAAGGACAGAGGTTTGTGTTTGAAAGGCAACATCACATACATTATGTAGATGACCTCCTGTCAGACCCCCAAAAGATACAAGCAGCTGCTACTGATTCATTGGCTCTGTTGCATGAGCAGATATTTGAGTTTTTGTGAGAATCAGATGGATTTCTTCTCTGCCCCTGATTTTTCTTTCCACGGCCTTTATCACCTCAGCACAGCACAACGCAGTGATGGATTTTCCTCCTGTTGTATTTACTTCTGTAACAACTGCTCCCTGTGACCTCCAGCACGTCCACTGACTCGTCTATTGCTTATTTACCTTTATTCACTCATATACGTGGCTGTGAAGTACCAGGTGGTAGAAGTCATGTACAGTTTTTACCACTGTGAGTGGCCTGTGTTCAAAAGGTTCTTGTTTAGAGCTTTAAACAATGATGAAGCCGGTCTGTGGTATTGCAACATGCTTTGCATGAAAACACTCTGGAATATTTGTAATCATTGACATGGTAACAACAGTGTTGAGTTATATATTAGTGTGCATGACATGTTACCAAATTAAACGCTCCTTCTTTATTCTCCTGGTAAGAAATTCACCTCAAAAAACCAAGTCTGCAGCATTTTTGTTTTGGTTTATTTTGTTATTCCATATATGAAAACAAAATACGCCACTATCCTTTAGTGATTTTCTGTTTATTTCCCTTTAGGGGTATGAATTCAGTTGTTATGCCTACTGCGGGAGTTGAGTTCTCTGGTTCTGTATTATTGATTCGCATTATTCTAATGCTAGTCAAAAAGTTGTTTTTGTTTTATACTGACATCTTGATTTGGAAACTGCTCCATAAAAGTAAACTGTAGATACAACACTTCTGACCAAGGGGTCAGTCGCACATGGCTGGCTATGGCAATGAAACTGCTGACCTGCTACTGTACAGTCTCTGGTGTTTTGTGGGGCTGTACTTATCCAACATTAGCATTTAAACCTGGTACCTATTTAGACCTTCATTCTCGGCATCTTGTATGCATGTCACATGAAGAATAATACATGTCACATGAGGAATAATACTTCAAGAAGTTAGTCGCTATTGTCTGTCTCCTCCTATGCTCAGCTAGGCTAATAATGCTAACCTATCCTATCTTGTTTCTATATCTTAGGGCTTAACTCAGAGCTTTGCATTATTGAAAATAATGACAATTGCATCGTTCTCAACACAGATCGTTCTGTGTGGCTTTTGTCTAAGCAGTCGTAATAATCGCTACATTACCGGAAAAAACTAAAAGTGATCTCCCCGTCGGGGAATTGAACCCCGGTCTCCCGCGTGACAGGCGGGGATACTCACCACTATACTAACGAGGAGGTGTTGAGATGGCTTTACTGACCCCTGTTGGCTCTATTTTGAATCAGCGAAAGAGCTCCAAATCGCTTGCTTCGACAAAAACAAAGGTAGGATCCCTGCCTACTGGCACCACATCATATACTTTCGTTGAAACTATTGTTAAATTATTAATTATTAACTTATTAACACACACAAAATACGCCAAACAAAATACTGTCTTATTTGCGATTCAAAATGAAACAAAATTACTTTAATTATTTAGCAAAAATATATCTCATCTATCAATAGAATGAACTTGTGTGTTTGCATTTCCTGTAACAAAAATATTCAAATGAGCCGTTGGTGATAAATCATTGTATGTGTGTGCTTCAGTCACTAGACTCACACAAATAACAATAATAATAATTCCTGTTTGGAAACCACTTCACCTCCATGAAGGTTGGTGGTCCACCTTCTGGTGAGATGGTGGATTTGTGATGATGGCTGGTCAGGTTTTGATTTGATTGCGTCTGAGTGCAGCAGGTACAGACACTTTGCTTCTGGGTGGTAGGAAGTGAAGAAATCCAGTGTTATTGATTTCAGTCATCGAGTCATTGTGTACGCTTCTGTTGGGCTGTGATAACAGTTATACAGTAGGTACTGTAGCATCTGCTGTGAAGAACCACGGGTTCCGTGCAAAGACGCCTGGATGGATTCATATCTGAACAGAAGCATTAGCACGGATTGTGACTCAGTGTCACGCCACTGCAGGTGTGCAGAAAAATGTAGATGCTGTTTACTGTCTGTCAAAACCAAAATCAACAGGATGATTAACACAGACAGTTTTAGCACATGGCACACAGGACATACCTTATTTAGTTTTTCAATTTATCACAGAAACACAGGCGTTCCTTTTTCAAACCATCGGTTGTTTGTTCTGCTCTGCTCTGACTGCTGTAATTAGCTGCTTTTGTTCTGCAGTGTTAGCCTTTTATTCTGTCCTTGCTTTTCATTTTGCCTCCCACTTGTAGTCCACCCTCAGGCATCTTTGAGGAGAGTTTGTGTTTTCCACGGGTAAATAAAGCCTGCAGGAGTGGCATATTGTTCCTTAAAATGCTCAGGGATGAGCTGTCCAAGGGGAAAAATTACATAACCCGTGAAAAAAGAGGTTTTCATAAGATGAGGGGTGGCCTTTTATCACAAGAGCTGGTTTTTCATTTCCTGTTCTTCAGACTACTGCGCCATATAAACAGAACTCCAACAGATTATCTTGTGCTGAGTGGCTATCCATGCCCTTTCTGCTGTTTCATCTAAGCACCGCAGTATCTGGTACTAACAAGAAGATGTCTTCATCTGTCTGCTGTCCTGGTGGACACAGCTGTAACAAGTTGAGAGTAGGCAATGTAATTGTTTCAGCATTTAGCTCGCTGAAGAAAAATAACTCTGGGTAATAACGCCATTGCTTTTAACGCTGTTGTTTTCTTGGCCTGCGATTACACACTGTACTCTGCGATATGTGGCTCCTAGTGGCATGTGAGGAAATTGCAGGGGAAATTGCACTTTTTTTTTAAAGTTATGTTTTTAGTTGAGATTATGGCTGCTAATAATGAGTAATACACATCACTTTTTTTAGTTGAGATTATGGCTGCTAATAATACACGTCACAAAAGTCACAGTTTTTTCCAATGCATAGGTCTTCTACAAATTCATCATTATTCTGCTACAAAGATCTAATTGCATAGGTCTTCTACAAATTCATCATTAGAAGAAACTTGTTCTCTTAGTTAAGAATGGTGCTCTGAACCTATACTGGATGTTACAATTTAATATTTACCTGTCGAAGAGTCACCAGTGTAATAACTTGATGGGATTGGATGAATAATTCAGTCTTAAACAAACAAAGTGCTCTCTGTAGATGTTTTTCTAAACACCAACCAAAAGAAAACAGATGAATTAAACAGTGTTCTAACTAATTTTCACCCACAGCCAACGATGCTACTATAATTTCTAAGGATGCAACACATCTAAGGTTATACAGGAAAATATTCTGACCCATTTTTTTTCTTGTTTTGTATAGCCAAATAAACATTTTGTTGTTAGAATTTATTGTTTTTAAGAGTGGTAAAAACATATACCGTTTCCTGTATATTTAAAACCGAGAAGGTTATTTATATATATACATATTTACACATATAATTTCACGCATCAAGTGTGAAGTAAATCACCTTTGGTTAAAAGTTCCAGCTGCAAATGCCCTGGCAGGTGATGTTATATTATGAACATTTTCTTCCTATTAACAAAGGATCTGAAGGAGCTGCGGTGTGCAGATAAGACGGCTATTCTTCTTTTGTTATTCTGACATTCTGCTATTTTCATGCGGATTTCACACAAAATGAGATTCCACTGACAAATTGCAGTAGACATTTACTTAATAACCACAGTCTTCTCCTCTGTGTCTTTCCATTTCTGTCTAAGCAAAGACATAATATGCAACATTGTAGGTTAGCTGGTTCGGCCAGTGCGTTCTCTCCACAGTTCAAAAATATGCAAATTTGTGCATGAAGTTATTTGTAGACGTTTAATTTTTGGCTTAAAAGTTCAGCCCATTTGACTCTGTAGTTGATTAATAATTATTGTCAGAAAATGTTTTTTTATTAGCCACCATAATATAACATTTTACATCTTTTTTTTCAATAACCATCAGGCCAAATTAAAAGCGGGCTAGATTTAAAGCCATCGTCAAACCCACACCTGCTGCTTCTTCACTGGCACACATCAAGTGTAAATGACTTGATGTTACAACTGTGACGCTGATTTATGTGAATTTTGCAGTTTGTGTCTATTAGGAATTCCTGATTTGCACCTGTGAGTTTCTGTTTAGTATCAGTGTGACACTTTAACCACCGAGCTGCTGCATAACAAACCTGTCACTCACTGAACATCTGTGTTCAGCTGGCTGGGGAAAGTTTGCAGAAATGTGAAGCCTATTACAGGCTAGAACAGAAAGATCGACTGGTGAGTACTTGGCACCTATTAGTAAGTGACGGTGCACCTAATAAGCAGTACGCATAGATCAGACTGTACTGTCCTCCTGCTCAGCCTTCATTTGGTTTTAACTACATACTTGTGTTGGATAATGACCCACCAGAGAAGCTTCTCTCTGCTCAGCCTGTGATTCTCATAAGTCAATAGGTCTGTCCGAGCCTGTTTTCAAAGAGAGCAGGTTATATAATGTGATGGGAGGGAGGGAGCTCTGCATACCCCATTGTTGGGAAAATCTTGTAAACTATGGCTATCAAATAGTTAAATCTCACACCACAGCTGTAGATTTATTACAATTAATCTTTATTAATCATGAATTAAACAAAATGAATAACTGATAACTGAGCTTTAACACATTCTGATCAGTCTAGGGGTAGCTTTGCATTTATTGGAAATAATGGATTTACAATGCATGTAATTCTCCCCCATGCCGTTTTTAATATTTTTTTTATCTGAATAATTTCATAAATTAACTAACATTTTAATTTTGACAGTCCACATGTACACAGTACCCAAAATTGTTGCTTTACTTTAACACTTACATAAGGTTTTATCACAATTATGGTTATGTTTAAACTTATTACTATTTCCTATTTTTGTTTTGTTTTTGCACTTAAAGTGTGTAAATACACAGTCTTGCTGACTCATTCTTCTTGAACGTTAATTAGTATTTTAGTTTGTTAGTTAATTGGCATGTAATCTTTATAGAATAAATACCAACTTGTCATTAGGTGACATTTTGGCAGCACTGAGCCTCAGTGTTTGGACAACACTGCCTGCACAACAACATACAGGGCTTGTTATCAGTCCCAGACATGCTGGCTCTCATTATGATTCAGTATTTTAACAGTTTCTGAGCTGATCCCAGGTGAAGTGTGAAAGGCAACTCTTCAAAAGTCCATGCCACACTTTGGCACCGGGGCGCAGGGGCACAGCTGCTTGTCTTTAATGGTTGATGGACAGTTGTCTGTTTTCTTCTTCCTTTTCCTATGATGATGTGTATTTGTGTGTGTGTATGTGTGTGTTTCTGCATGTCATTGTAGCTGCAGCAGTGGCATGAACAGCAGCAGGAGGTGGCAATGCTTGAGGCGGCTATAGCTTTTCGACAACAAGCTGAGGAAAAGGCGAGGTTAAAGAGGGAGCAGGAGAAGGAAGCTGCTGTCAGGTCACAGCAGAAAGAGAAGGTAATGTTTGTTGGTTTGTTTGTTTTTAAATCTTTGGATTTGTATTTTTCTTTCTAACCATGTGCCTCTAAACATATCCGTGTTCACCTCAACTATGTGCAATATGCAACTTTTACCTCATAACCACTGTTAATACACATTGTGATTAAACACCATTACATCTTTTTTTTTTTACATCTTTTCATTTTTTATATTCATTATTTTAGATTTTCTGATATTGTAACCAAACATTATTAGCTTTGTTTACCTTTGCTCTTCTTAGCTTATGCTTAGTTAGCTCAGTTTAGCCTAACAAAGTTAAGTTATGCTGACATTAACATAGAGCTTATGCTTAGTTAGCTCAGTTTAGCTTTAACAAAGTTAAATTACACTCACATTAACATTAACATAGTTTATCTAGTCTAGTTTATCTTAGCTTGTATCAATTGGTTTCAACCTGGATTAGTTGTTTTTTCTGAGCAGCGATATAAGTCGACATTAGGTTACTGTTATTGAACAGATATAAGTCAATTAGAATCCTAATAAAAATAGTGTATTCGAATCCAGTGTGTGTGTGTTTGTGTGTGTGCAGCTGTTTAATTAACTCTCACCTCAGGGTCTTGTAAACGATCATGGCCGACCTGAGACACTGATTAATGAGAGCATTTAGGCTGTAATGCTTTCCATATACTTTAGCACGGCGCTCCGCCTGATGCTGAAATATTGTCACTTACCATCTATTTACACTCCTCCGATTTCTCCTCTGACACAATCAATAAGACATGACACTCCAGAGAGTTTCGTGGACGTCGATTATCTGGGCCGTGTCGACCGTTCTTGGAAACTTTTTGTCGCACTTTGGTGTAAATTGTTGCTTTTGTCTGCAGGTCAGGCAGTTTAATTTAAAGCAGGAGAAGAGGAGGGAGGAGCTGCAGCAGAGAGATGAAAAGAGACTTGCTTATCTGAGGAGCGTCATGGAAGAACAGGCCAGGAAAAATAAAGAGAGGTGAGTGAAGCACCAGCATAAATATATTATTCATTTCCACTGGTCTGTCACTAGTCACAGTCCAACATTAACCGTGAAAACAATATCATACTGTACTTATGTACATATTGGTACATAAAATGCCATGTCCTTCAGTTTAACCCATCCATGTTAAATATTTGTGCCATCACAACATCTTTAGATCTATAATTTTAAATTAAATCACTAGGCCAAATATTAAAGGCACGGATGGGGTTCGAACCCATGATCTTCGGTTTACGAGACCGACGCCTTACCACTTGGCCACCGCGCCTGTTGTTTTGCTGGTCTATTGTGTTGCTTCACATCTTATAATGTCTTGAACTACTAGTTCTGTTAATGATAATGGACATGGAGGATGATCATAAAGTTGATTTTTACTACACAGAAAGAAAGAAATTTGGACTAAAATAATGGACATGGAGGATGATCATAAAGATCATTTTACTAAATTACTCATTTTTCATAAAGATTTTTACTACACAAAAATAAATACATTTGGACTAATGCAATGGATCCACATAGAGAAAATCGCACAAGTCTTACATAAAAAAGACTGTCCAGATCCAATTGGTTTCTGAAGATGATGTCACAAAGAGGCCACACCCCTTTATATATATATATAAAAAAAGAAGCTTTTTTCAAATTTGATCACTCCTAATCAAATTTCTTGGGATAGATTTTAATTCACCTATTGCAAACACAACCTGAATTTGAGTACGTTAAGTTTAGGCAATGATAATAATTGTTTTTCCTTTTTCCAGAGTAACTAAAGTTACTTTGGGAAAAAGGACACAGGTTGTGAGTGACAACACAAGGGTTAATCTCGGTGACGCTTGTCTGAAATGTGAGTACAGAACAATGGGAAGTCTAGAAAGCCATGAGGGGCAACTGATAGCAGACCCGTCCATAAAAACCTCCACAGCTGGAGGCCACACGGTGTCAGGGAGCAAAAGCAATTGTTGGTAGAGGGAGAGGGGAACTGCTTGAATCTGGCCCACACCTTCTGTGTTGCCTCCAGGGTGCTGTTTAGGCAGGATGCGCTGCAGCAGCGAAAGGAGGAGAGAGACGAGAAGGAGCTGGAGCGTCAGAAACAAGAGGAAGACAAACAGAATCGTCTGGAAGCTCTCCGAAACCAGGTGCATCATTATCTCCTCTTAACCTCCTCCACCGCTCATTATTTCCACCGTCATTGGATTTGGCAAAACACAGTTTTTCTGAGACGAGGCTTTGCTGCCCCCTCGCGGTGAGAACATTGAACGTCGTCACCCCCTGTTAAATAATGTTCTTTCCGTTTATCCAAGGTTGCCGTCGTGGTACAGGCGGATCCAGAGAGACTGATGGCAGAGACGGAGGCTTGGAGGAGTCGACGTTTGAATGAGGAGGAGCTTGAGCTCCAAAGACCTCTCTTCAGTATTAACACATACACAAACACACAGGTGAAGCGTCTGTCCTTATTCAAACTGCGCTTCTTGCTTCTCTGATTACAAAGGCTAGACAAATAAACAAAGACTAACCTCAAACTCCTTATCTTTGGCCAAAGATAACATGTCCTGCCTTCCTGTTAGATCACATCCAGCCACCTATGTTTTGTTTCTTCAGGGGGTGGATGGAACAGTGCCCTCTGTGGGGGTGGGGATTATGCAAGATTGTCAAACAGTGTTTGTCCTTGGATTAGCGACCAGCAACAACAAACCTAATCTGCAGACCCCTAAATCACTAAGTGTCTTGATTCCTCATCAATGTGAAGGGAGAGGGTCAAGATTGCGTAACCCTTGCTGTTGATATTGACTGAAACTGTGATATTGTAAACTACATTTATTAGTAATTTGTTGGGTTTTTTTTTAAAGTCTACTATTGTGTGGAATATTTTGAGTTTCCAAAAGTATACTATGTCTAATTGTTTAAAACTGTTGGTCCAAAAGTATACTATGTCTAATTGTTTGTTTTTAACTGTTGTCTAACTTTAACCTTTTTTTAAGCTATTCATGTCTACCTTTCATTTATCTTATCTACCAATTTTCCAAAGACCTTTTTGATAAGCTAACGTTTAGCAAACCTTTTGTTGAAGTTTTAGTTGATTTACTATCAAACTTATGGACATTTCTGGCTTAAATCTACAACATGTTATTGCGGTTTTTATTATGGTTGTTTTAGTTTTAGTCATTTTAACTACACCTGACAATTTATTTCTTTCGTTGTTTATTTTATTTAGTGCTGCAAATATCATGATCAGGTTTCCACTATTTGTTTTCCAGATTGAGTCTGATCCCAGATTGCGAGTTGAGCAGGCGCTGCGCCAGGCTGGCCTGCAGTACAGCCTCTACACCAAACAGGTTCTGTCGACTATCAAACCACCAAGACCACCACGACGGGACACAGAATCCTCATTCAACTTCTGACCAAAGGTTTGGCAATAGACACAGCGTCAGTGGAGGTACACTTTAAGACCATTCTGGTCTAAACAAGGTGGAAATTATTTTATAAAGGGTGTTAAAAAGTAGAGTGAAAATATTTTATTGTAAACTCTTGCAGATAATATCACCTGTATCAAATGCACAAAAACCATGACCAAACAAACAAAGGAAAAAAAAGAAATGTCTGCAGCAACCACATGTATTGGTGCAGGCAGTCTAGCAGCAGGTCTCTCCTAGCAGTTGCTAAAATCCAGTATTTAAAGCTTGAAGTATGATCAGTTAGCATTAGCATCCCCAGTGTACTCACAGGATCTACATGGAGCTTTAGGTAATAATGAAAGAGAAAAATACTTTTTCTATTTGTGTTTATTGCATTTTAACAAATACAGTATACTGCAGTTTCTTCAAGAATGACAAACACATATACATATAACCCAACAAAATCAACTTTCTGTTCACTTAAATATCTCTTTACACTGGGAGAAACCCCAAAGAAGAATCTTGATATTTTTCACATAACAAACATATATAACAAACATGCGATAAAAAAAACATAAAAATGTGCATACAGTAAACAACCTAGATTAAATGTTGGTAGTCACTCAAGTAGTTGAAATAGTAGAAACAAAGGCTAGCAACACTTGGTCTATACATTAGCACCAGATTGATAAATGTTAACATACAGTATATAGCAACATATAATCTATTATCTAATCTAGTTCATTACAGAAACTGTGAAAAAGTATTTGACATCTAGTTCATTACAGAAACTGTGAAAATCGTAAAAGTTTATTAAATAAACGTCAAATACACATATTGACATCTAAGTACAGTATATACACGTATTTAAATTTAAGTCACAGCTATGTACATGTTTCAGGAATGTAGTGATGGACAGACGGTTCAGATGATTTGTCCCAGGCGTTTCTTAATGAAGTGGGACACAAGGACTTGAGGTCTCTGCTGGTAGTCCACCAGCACATCATGGGGAGCAGTACTCTGTCCCCCCTCGAAGCGGTGCAGCAGTGCAACACAGACGACAGCAGCTGCAGGACAAAGAAAAGAGAAAAATCCAGTCACATATATTAAAGACGGCCAATAAAAGGTTCATATTTTATGGCAAAAACCCGCCGTACCTTTCAGACCACAGACACGACACATTGCAGCAAAAACAGTCGATTCCATTTCAATGTTCCTGACACCAGCATCGTAAGCGTTCCTCAAATATTCCAACTTTTCTTCTTGAGAAAAGGAGCAGAGCGCACCGTCCAGTCTGCCCTGACCTAAAGAGACACAGGAGCGGCTTCTCATTAACAGTGCCTGGGACCAGCTGAGGGGTTTAAACCACAGATAAGGTATAGGTGGTATACTCCACCTTCATAGAAGTCGTGGGTGCACATGGTGTTGCCAATCACTGTTGGAACATTCTGGAGCTCAGAGGAGCACTGCAGAAGCTCACTGGCCACTCCCTCATCCAACTCTGTGCTTCTGGTGATAACTTTACCCAGGACCACCTGCTCAAACTGAGGGCGGAAGGAATAATCCACAGCCTTATCGGTGATCACCACAGTTCCAGGAGCCAGACCTACATCAACGACAAGAAGACACAGATCAGACGGACGTTATGTAACGTTGAAGAGGTCTTCGACCTTTTTTAAGGTCAAAGACCCCAAAATGGTGGAGAGATGGCTCAAGCACCACCTACTAGGTGTTGTGAAAAAATCCAAGGGAAATGTCTCCATTATCTAAATGGAATATTTACATATATTTAATTCTGGGGGAAATATATATATAAAATTAAATAAATATAAATGTTGGCTCATCCAGGGTTCTTGTCACATCGCTTGGCATTTAATGCTGAGATATTAAATATTAAACATTTTTAAATATGTGAGTAATAACCCTTTATAAGAGAACCATGATGTAAACAATTCATTTTTAGTTCATTCTAAAAGAGGAATTTCTAGTTCTTGAGGAACTCACCGACTCCACCTGAAGTTCCGAGGCGAAACAGGATCACGTCACGACATTGCGCATGGTGCAGCAGTTTGATCAGCTCATGCAGCATGATGGAGATGGATGGGACACCCATGCCATGCTGGATAGTAAACAGTAGACAGTATTTTTTAGAAATTAGCCAACATTGATGTGCATCATCAATCGTCATGTTGAGAAAATGTCAACTTGCAACACCTACGCTAATTGACAGAACTGGTCCCACTTTGTACATGCAGTAACGGTCGGTTCCCTCACAGATGTCTCGGAGGTCCTCTGGGTTTCCAGGCTGTTTCAGCTCCTGGTGGATGAACTGGGCGAAGGCCTTCATGCGATTTGTGCTGCCGCCAACACACACAAACTAACAGAAAAATAAAGAGATATTGGACCTCGAGTTAATCTTCTACAGACGACTTCTCCGCACTGTGTTCTGTTTCTCGTACAAACCTTAATGTCTCCAAACATTTCTGGAAGGTTATGAGTCTTGGTGCTCAGGCTGAAGTGGTACAGAATGTCCTCCTCCATGGTTTCCAGGTAAGGGTTTTTCACCTGGACATATTGTCTAAGAAAAACATTTTTGGAGGTACATATAAGTCCAGAGAAAGAACAAACATGCCGTTCTAATATATATATGAGGGTGAGTCAAAAAGATCTAAGACAAATATAATTTATCCTGGTCAAGAATTGAGTTTACAACCCTCTTAAGACAGTTTTAAGGTACCATAATTCCCGTGTGATAGTTCAAGGCTCTCAGATACTTACTTCATGTACTCAGTGTGATCATTTCCCATACAGTTCAGTAAAATCGGTGCCATGACTGAAGTAGAAAGTTCGAAATCCAACTGAAAGTAACTTTAAAATCGACAGAAACTCCAAGTACGTGATGTTTTTTTATGGTTACTGAAAAAAGCCTCAGCCTGCTCAGCTGATATAGTGTTGACCTCAGACCCTGTCACTGATTGGTTACAGTAAGAGGAGTTTCTGTTCTTATGATCACAAAAACAACCAGGGCCCAGAACAAACAATTGGTGAACCATCAGGTCGAAGAGGGCTGGACCGTCTGTCAGTTTATCATCCAGAAGAAAAACAAACAAAAACATGATTTATTTTTATGGCTGAGCCTTACACAAGCGTGGGTGTTCCAATGTCCTAACGTTAACCAATCAGCAGCTAATGGATGACTGATTTTAGGAACATACAAAACACTTAGCTAACCTCTGATGGTGGTAGCTTTTCAAATGTAATTTTTAAATGGTGGTAGCTTTTCAAATGTAATTTTTTTTTAAAAATTCCTTTTATTGGCTAGCAACTAGCTATGTCTAAGGTGGAGGTAATGGTAAACCAAAGGCCTTACTATTGTAGTACTATTCACTCGATGAAAAACTATGTAATATCGTTTTTCAATTTTAGACGTGTTTGTGAGAGAGAATAACAATATGTTAGAAACAGTTGACCGTTGTTCAATGTAGGAAATGCCCTTTCAAAGTTCTCAGGGGCAAAAATAAATGTTCCTTACTTATTTTGGAAATTCCCATGTACAGAAAGTCCACTGATCTGTTGACAGGAACGTACACAAATACATGAGTCAGTCGCCTAATCTTTATGATACACATAATCTTTACATAACACAATCATGATGCATCATAAAGTTATATTTGTGGAAACTTTAAACTATCACATTTTATCTATGGAAAACTAGTAAACAAGATTTATGACTGAGTTGAATTGATGTTAATATAACTATGTACTGATCCAGTTAAATATAGAGAGAAATATAGAAACATTTCAGCACTGGTGTCAGTCCCCAGGTGTCTCAGTAAAGCACGCAATCATATTAGAACAACACAGGAGAGGCTTGGTAATGATTTCTTTAAAAACGACTTTATAAATGACATTCTTTACCTTCTCCGTGCCATTGCAGCTACGGCTGCTGTCGTTCCACTTCCAGCCTGACATGGTATTAATCCAAAAATAGGCTTCTGGTCTGTGAGACACTTTGTCTTTCTGTTTATATACTGTCTTCAAGAATGAAAGTAGACACTGTTTAAACACCTAGTGTGGACCCTATCCCTCTAACTGTGCATAAGAAAACAAACCCTGGCTACTCATTACAAAGAATCACCAACCAATCTTGTTGTTTTTGGTAAATATTTGTTTATCTAATGCTGGAAAAGAACATCGATCTGAGTCAATGATAGAAATGCAGAGCATTTTAGGGTCCTTTTACCAATCCTTTGACCTTTAGATAGATCAATATGAAATATTTCGATGTCAGTGTGGATCCCTGCTAATTTCTGACAAAGATTAACAGAAGTTTACGTCTTTAGCCTTGTGGTTCCTTAATGGAAAGGTCACTTGGACCTGAACCACCTAGTGTTGACTCCGTTTACTGTCTTGCTTCTTTTTAATGAGTCCATGACATTTTCCCAAAGGTGTGGAAACACAGAGCACATAAACTTTAGGCCAAAACAAACAGGGGGTGAACATCAGGGTTAGTCGAGAAGCAACAGCCTTGGTAACTGATCGCTTTCATCTAACTGGGAAATCTGCTGTTGAGCAACTACCCTAAGTCAAAACAACATGATGGCAGGTTTTAAGGTCTTAAACTCAATAAACTCAAACTCAATAAATGGCTGGTGTATTTAGTTGTTTTTTTATTATTATTTTGAATGAAATGTTAATTTTTTTCCTCAGTTTCTCTTCAATTTGTTGTTTTTTAAATGTTCCTTTCATTTATGCTTTCCTCTTCACTGGACTCTCAGTCTCAGGTCCAACTAAACATCCCACACATGATCGATCAACCTTCGACGACGTTCACCTCTGTTTGTTTTGTTTTGGGACAATGTCACTGACATTAAAAACAGAGACATGTTTACAGAGACCAGACAGTAAACACCACAGATCAAGATTCGTAGGTTGTGATGCTTCATTTCCAAAAGTTCACAAAAAACGTATACAATTGTTTCATACTGTGTTACATGCTGTGTAGCAACAGTCTTCATAGTGTTGTTGTTATAATGTAAGTTTTTAAATAGAACACAACAGAGTAGAACTTTATTAAAGAGTGTCTTTTGTGGTGGATTAGTGGTTAAGGAAACATACTTGGGTCTGGAAGGTTGCAGGTTTAAATCTACCAGCTGCCAAGTTGTAGGTACACTGAGCATGGCACCATCCCCACACACTGCTCCCTGGGTGCCTGACTTGCCCCATGTTCACTATGGTGATGGGTGACACACAGTGGTCACATTTCATCATATGTTGTGTCAGAAGGCTAAGGTTCAAATGCAATGTTTGATCTGTGTCTGTTTTTTGTATAAAACATTTGACAGAATGTCAGAGTTTATATTTTTTCAACTTTGACCTGAACAAAAAATCTCACCAGGACTTTATTTTTTGTCTGTATATATATATATATATATATATATATATATATATATATATATATGCAATATTCAAATTTACTTAAAATATTTCATTAATTTAAACTTGGCGCTCTATATACTTGCATATACTATTGTTGATATGTATATGTACATATATGTTTTTCATTCAAAACATTTAGAAAATGTTTATTTCAATGTTGTTTTTGTTTTATTATATTTATTTTAGATTCTGATTCTGAATGAGAGGTTGAGGACAGTTACCAACACAAACCGAAGGACAACAGCACCACCCTGTGTTCATAACGAACAACACTCAGTCGTCATCATTTTGGTCGGGTGACTAAAATTGATTCCACTTAAAGCTACCAAATAATATTAGAGCTAAACAGAGAAGACAACAAGGTCAGGTTTAAATCCATTCATGTATCCGGTTTAGCATCTTTGCTGTTACGCCACATGGTGGCAGGGTGGTTAGTGCTCCTACCTTACATCAAGAAGATCTGCTGGTGGAACTCCATTCATAACTGGGTGGTCTGTGTGGGGAAGGTGGTTTTCATGTTCCCTCTGTACCTCACTGTCCAGAAAAAATATTCAATTTTAAATCAAAAACAAAGAAAAAACTAAGGACAAACACTACGTGGACAACTGATGTGGCAGACAGTGATTTAGTATATCTGTGTATAATATTAATATATCAAATTGTTTTTAAACGCTAATGTTAAGTCTTGTAAAAGCCCATTACAAACTCTCAAGTAGTAACCAGAGTTGATCAATCACACAAACAAAACACTGCATGCGTTGAATGAACAAATGCCGTGTTTTTGCAAGTTTACTGGTCATGTTGGTTGTTTAGCATACCGAGCATTTTTATTTAGGAAAAAAAGGCCAAAAGCCTGAACTCTTCACCTCTTCTGAATACTGACTTCAGAACATGCGCAGAAACGACACAACAGTGAACTAAAGTCGACACAGACAGGACGACCTGAACCGGAAATGTAGGGTGTTCTTTTTTCAGCTTTAAAGCACAGCGCATGTCATCAACGCTTCAAACGTAATCGAAACATGTTGATAAAACCAGAACGATAATGGAATTATTATTTTCATAATGAGACTTCGTAGGTCTTGTTGCACTAAAATGTAAAGTCATTTACTGGATCTCTCTCTTTAACACTTTTGTCTTATATGTATACGTTATGAATAAATCCACACATTCTCTAGTGTCCAGTGTTAATGAAATAAAGTAATTAATATTATTGTAAATAGTGTCATTACTAATTCTAAACGTTGTAAACGTAAATATACAATCAGAAGCACCTTTATCCGACAAGACGCTCTTGTGAGTTTTATTTTGAAGTGCTTTTAGGATGCGTGTGCGTTGATGTTACCGCTTTACACCTGGGGGTAATCGATGCGAGGTAACTTCCTCCTCCACTTCTGGCTGTTTGCCTTCACATCGGCGAGAGTTGAGAAGTCCAGACGCCGCCAGTATCCGACGAAGGAAAGCGTACAACATGTCTCCTCGTTTTTGACTAGCTTAAAAGCGAGCGCATTTATCACTTTTTTGAAAAATACGTGTATACTTTTTTCGTATTCCTCCGAGCCGCCACCGACGACAATGTTGGCGTCATGTAGGCTCTGCTCCTCCTTACACTTTGGAAAACAAATCGGGTTTTGTCGGTGAATTCTCGGGAGATGGTAGAATAGTTCGACCTGTGTTCTACACAACAGCCTCCGAAAAAGCACTTTGACACACAGGAGACCGGTAAGTTCAGTTATTGTGTGTTTAAAATTGAATTAAGGACATATTTGTTGACTAAACAGTGTTGAAGTGCGGACGTGGAGAAGTTTGGTGAATCGGTAGTGGAAAAAGCTACGCAACCAAGAAACTCTTATGTTGAAAAAGCTACGCAACCAAGAAACTCTTTATGTTATCCAACTGTTATAATCATTTCATATATATATATATATGTATATATATATATACACACACACAGTATATATAGTATATATATCCCTATGGCTATATGTATATAGTCATAGGGCTCGGGATCAGCATGTACTGTATATGAGCTCTGTGCATTATGATGGTAATAAGTGTCTTATCTCGCTGTATTTCAATTCCACAATCAAATCAAGGCTCACATTCTCATACACACACAACATTGCAGATACTTGTGACACTGCGAGGACTTTCCATTGTCATGCAAACAGTCTCTGGGAGGGTCGTTCCTGCCTGTGTCTCATCATCTCCTGCTGAGCACTCTTAACATCACAATTGTCCTGCAGGGGGTGAGGAGCTGAAGACATTAGAGGACACTCAAGTGTGACTTACTGTTGTCTTTGCTGTAAATTTTAAAAGTACCATTGAACCACTTAAAAAAGAAACACAGAAGTGCTCTTTAAACATGTTGTGAATCAGAATTATTTTCTTCTTCTTGGGTCTACCCTGGAACGTTCAGGCAAACAGGAAATGACAATTTCAATGAGAAGGTGCAAACTTCATTACTAAGGCGTCAACTCTCCGCCAAAATCATTCAGAGATAATTGAGCCGATTAAAACATGTGCGAATGGGCACGTCTCACACCGAACTGTGAGTTTCTTCCAGAATCAACTCATTCAACTAGATTCTCGCCTACCCAAATTCCATTCTCACATACTAATCAGGCTCCACTGGTGCTTCAGAAGTCTGGGGGGGTCTGCCTTTGTGCAGCAGAAGTCAAAGATTTGAAAACACACTTTTTTTTCTTAAAAATAGAAAGAAAATCAATCCCCCTTATATTTTCTGAGATTGACATAATTGCCTTGTACTGTCTGCTAATTGTTTTTATTTTTTCTGTCACCTTTACACCTTTGTCCTGACAAAGAACAAACAAAATGTCACATTCTATCAGCTGCTTCACCATTGAAAAATCTCTCTTTTTTGATGCTTTGTTCTGCCTGCTGATATTCACAGTAGAGGTAACAAGTCGGGATGATGTGGTACTGTGGTCCCTGTGATTCCTGATTGACTTATCCCATCGCCACTATGTTATTTGTTTTGCATTATTGTGTAAATGACAAAAGTGTTTCATTCTCACCACATGCTGAACAGGCTCCACTGGTTGTACAATTGAGCTGCACTCAAACATGCAATTTTGTGAGGTGAGACAGCTAAAGAAGGCTGTTGGTCAGCCTTAAGCATGACTGACAAACATGTATGGTAGTCATGTACGCAGTTGAGGACTTTTCCCGTTGTAGATTATAACATGTCAATGTTATGGCTTTAACATTTGTTTATCGTCTAGGTGGATGATGCTTACGCCAGTCAGCTTGAGGTGATTGAGGCTAGTACTGCTGACCTATAAGTGTTTCTTGGTGTTAGGATGTGACAAAATTTCATGTAATAGGGTTGCAGAAATACCAGCTCTGGTTGCTGTTTATGCTAAGTGGCTGTATTAAGTTTCAGTAAATGGCTAGGTGTTTATGTGGTTGTTTGATTATCTATATGCTGTAACCCTATAGTCGGCCTGGCTCTTAGGTCCAGCCTCTTCGCGGGCGCCTGGCGTCCACAGCTGCTTGCATCATCAAGTCTGGCTGATAGTGGTTGGGTAAAAGGACTTCAGTCAGTCTGGGCTGAGATATGGTTCAACTCCAGGGGATCTGTGGAATCTTGTTCCCTTTGGCTGAGGTGACAGGCCTGAGCCTGATAGTAGTGACTCACTGTGTTTTTGTAAATACCCTCCTCCCTCCCATCTCTGGGTCTACAGCAGTGTTATTGTTGAGCTTCAGTTCGCTCTGATTGTGTTATAAGTTCACCTCTTGAGAAACAGTTCCCATCAGTAGAAGTTGTTTGGTGAATATCCTGAGTAATATTAAAAATCTATACTCAAGTTTTTTCCTTAAACAAGGGTCCTAAAGGCCTTTTCCAAAATGAAGCCAGCTTCAGCAGAACCCGATGATGGGTTTAGTACTACTTAAACTTCATGAGCCCTATAAATACCTCAAATATTGTTTATTGATAACCTGAGAATGCCCAGTGGTTGAGACACTTAAGGAGATTTTATTATTTTGGGCACCGTAGCAGTAACTCATTGTCTTATCTGTTGAGATAGTGTTTATGACATTGTGCTGAGCTGCAGAAGTTTCAACCTGTTGTAATTGACTGTGTCCATCAGTGTAGTATATAGTATTTCCAGGTTTGTTGCTCTTCCTTTGTCCTGCCAATTATTAATGGTAATCAGGCCAAGAATGTTCTGCACTATTGTGGCAATGACTGTGGTCATTGGTCTCTGCCACTTTAATACATGCAGGTACTCGGAAGATGAAGCCAGTCATGTGTATTATTTGTGTTGTATTCCCCGATTTCTTGTGAACAAGCTGCAGCAGCATAAAGAAGGAGAGTCTTTCATACAGTTTTATTAATTCCATAAAGTTTCTGGTGAGGTGATGGGATGTTGGGTTACAAAGGGTTAATGTTTTATAGTGGTACATTTTCCGTGTTTACTTTGCTGCATCTGGCAGTTTAGGTTGGAACCGTCTGTGTGTAGAAGAAAGGGAAAGTACTGTACAGTTACTGTAGAAAAATCCTAAGAGAGTCCTTTGGGGGGAAGGGGAGGGGTGTTGGTGTATATGTGTATGTGGAATCAGGTTACGCAGTCTGTCATTAACAAGAGAAGTGCAGTTATGAGACCAAGATAGACTGCTTCAAGTCTGAGCACGAGTCTAAGACTGGGTGCTCCTCCACGTAGGTGGCTCTCAAGGAATGGGGGTGGAAGGAGAGCAGGATTTGGCTTTAAGTCTAGGACCAAGCCAAGTTTCTCAGTCTCTTTCCCACTCTCTCTCTCTCTGTCTTCAGCTTTTGACCATATGTCTGTGTGCTTGCCAGTGTGCCTGTGTGAATGCTGACTTACTAGAAAGTTTTACAGGCAACAGACCTGGCATTGGATGAGGCAGCAGGCTCCAGAGGAACACAGCATGTGGGTTGAATTTGCTTCAACTCCACGATCGCGCCAGAAAGGGACCCTCTTGTCTGCATGGTTATTTTTAGTCAAAGGGAAAAGCAATCTTTAAGCCTTGTAATAATCACCAGTTATGTTGCCCATACACCAGATAAGAACTGATTTCTGGGACTTGCAGGCACTGTAGTCACATCACGACATGGAAGGTTGCAGGGAAAAAACATAAGAGACTTCCTGCTCGTCTGACAGATTTTAGTCCTGTGTCAGAGTCTGCCATTTTGGATGTTGCTCTCCTCTACTCCTGGTTGTTTCTGCTCAGACGTATTGATCCCTCCTGTTCGGTTTTCAAATGTAGATGTGCACTGTTGGAGACAGTGAAAGCGGAGAGGAGACTCTGCTCAGACGCACACGCTCACTCACAGATCTGCAGTGCCTGTGGCTCCTCTTCGCTCTCCTGCTCTTTCCCCAGACTGCACTGGAGACAGTCTGCAATACACATTTTATGAGTCCTTGATCTACTCCACTGCTCTTGTCTTATCACTTGGATGTTGGAGAGGGTGGGGGGTTATGGCTTTGTTTCACTTACTGCCCCTCACTGATCACTTCAGGTGTAGGCACTTATTTGTGTGCACTCTCCATCTCTATATTGACTTTGAGTTAAAGTCTCCAGACTTCAGAAGCGTGAGCTAAAGTAGCTCCGTTGTCATGGTGGAACCCAGAGCAGCCCAGTGATGGGGCTTTCAATAGGTCCACCTTCTCATTATTGTTGTTACGTTATTAGGATTTATTTTTATAATGATTTTGAAAAACTGACTGGGGTTCATCCCATCCTCATCCAATGACTGCTGGATTAACTCCACCCACCCCACAGCCCTGAAAAGGATTTTAGTGTTATGAGATTAAAGAAATGTAATATGCATGTCAGCCTCAGAAAACTATTGTTACAGGAGCATCAACGTGGCTTCAGACTTAGTTTGTTATAATACAGACTTTAAAACTATATTGCATTTTTAAATAATATTTTAGTATATTTATGTCTACAGCATGGCATTAGATGACCTTTTGTTGCTGCGTACACTCACCGTCTTCTCTGTGTGGATTATCTGACAATGCAACATGAAAGGCAAGTCCAGGCAATTCCTGGCAATGACACACCTTTGTGTAAACAAAATAGTTCCACTGCCACATCTTTACAAAGTGGTCACAAATGTGCAGATCAGAGACTCCTCCTTGGTTTGTTTGATTTGAAAGAACTCTTAACAGAGATCTTAAAGAACAGCCACAGAAACAAAATTAATAACACATTTATTTGTGGTCAACGCATAACCTTAACCTTAAACTATTCAATGTTTAGAGTTCCTTTGGTATTTGGCCAGTGTTTGGGTTGCAGCTGCATTTGGTCTAGACACAGGTGAGAAAGTACTTGGTGTAGGTCAGTTGTTGTAGATGTGTTTTTTATATATATATAACCAAGATTAAATCAGATAAGCTTAACAAAGATCACTGGTTCCACCCCTGATCTTACTGTATATTTTTATGATGTTCTTGTTAATGTATTGGTTTTCTCTGGGTTCTGTCTTCCACAGGCCAAAAACATGCATATTGGGGACTAGGTCAGTTGTTCACTCTAAATTTAATTAATTATTTTTGTTTAAAACGCAAGAACAACTCTAATATAAATATATTAATAAATGTATTAAGGTATTATTGTGAGTGTTATGAAAAGCTGAACCATAGTGAAGTTTTGTTTTTGTTTAAAACGCAAGAACAACTCTAATAAGATATTTTATAAGTAGTACTTTATTCTTGACAGATTTTAAATTGCAAATCCATTTCCTTCTTGTTTGAGCTTTTACTTAAAATTCAGAAAACTGTGTTTCACTTCAGGGGTTTGACTTTATGCTGACTTTGAGTAATTATTACAAAATTACACTCAGGAGGAAACCATCAATCTGTGAAGGCATTTCTCTTTGAAAGCAACACAAAACTTCCCAACCATAAAGAACCTGTTGGCAGTAAGGTGTAATGGTCCAGACCGGTTGTACCACAGACGCTAACCCAGATCACACATTTATTAACTTGTTGCAAGTTGTTTGCTGAGTGATTCCCATCACTGTGAGGAATAGTTAGGTCCCATGTTGCTCTGTGTCTGAGATGAATGGCGGCCATAACTCTAACTTTAAAGAATGTCTAAGGTGGGGACATCAGCAAATCCAAATGTTTGCCTAATTTCCTCCTTCCACAATGACACAGATGTGTACAAGCTGTTGCAGGGAGACAAATCAAGGTGTTTCTTTGGAGAAGAACGCTCCTCCATGACTCTTTCTTTGTGTGGAGGTGGTTTGGAGGAAGAATGTTTGTGCATACCTCTGTTGGCAAACACAGCCCAGGGCCGTAAGGACCTTGTTTGATTTGGCTATTCACGATGTTTTGATGGTCGTGTGAAAGTGAATGTCTAATTGCTATAGTGACCATTCCGTAGAACAGTTCACAGCGCTGTAAAACAAGCTCAGTTGTATCTCGTGGAACCCAAAACAAAGCAACTACAAAGTTGCACTGGCTACAAAATTCTTCTCTGGAACATTTCTAATTAATTATGCATGTTTTGTGCAAAGTTTTGTTCAAAGACTCTATCTATATATAATAAACAGGACTTGTTTAGCTTTTTTAATGGGCTAGACTCTAAAATAGTTAATTTTTAAAGAAATATCCCTTTTAATTATCCATTTAAAAAATTTGATACCACCCTAGGTTAATTGATGTTGTTGAGTGGAATCATGTTAAGCAAGCTGAACAATTGATCAATGGAGACAAATGTATAATCAAGACGTAAATATGGTGAATGTTACGAGGCGAACTGTTTTTTTTTTTCTTAGGTATCGTCGTTGTTTGTTCTCCTAAAGACCTTTTACTATTGCCTTTGTCATTCTAAAGTCTCTGTTTGGATCTGAGGGTAATGTCCATGAGTGCATGTCTACAGTGCTAAGTATAACCGTTCACACCTGGCATTGTAATGTATCCTGGAAGAGTCTCCTGTAGTTACATCAGAGCACATTCACTGCTACTCTGTCTTCAAAGAGTAATGGAAGGTTCAGTAAAAGTGCATTTGGCAAATTGTTACAAACAAGAAAACTCCAACCTCTCTGAGGATATGGCCACAGGAATCAAGTAAACTCCTTTTTCCCTGTTACACCTTTTTAACGTGCTTGGAATTCAGTTAAAAGTTAATTGGTTTAAGATGCTTTGGCATAGTTAAGAGGCTTGGATAGTTACATTTTTTCATAATAACATAGAAACACAACAAATTCCTAATTGGGTTTTAAAAATCAAACAAGCCCGCCAAGTAATCAATTATTTTTAGTGTGTGCATGTTCAAAAACTTTGAAGCTGATCTTTGACCTGTTGATGTCACTATTAGGTTCCAGCTATCGACGAAATAGAGAAGAATGTGGTTAATTTTGAGACTTCTTGACATTAGGTAGCCATCTAAAAATATAAGTTTTAAAACAGTGACTGAAGTTTAAAGAGAATTCCCGGAAGATTCAAATCAGATACACGATGTGTTAAGTTGTTAGGATGGTAAGTTATACACACGAGTGCATATAACTGCAACCCTGTCTGTGTATTCCTCATACATCATATTGAACATTAAGCAGGTGAATAAGGACAATAAAAACATCACATGTTTTAAGGATATGTGTTGTAAAAAAATGCTTTTAGATGTTCTTAGCTAGTTAAACTTTACAACCATGTGTAACCTGAGGTTTTCTGACGCTAAAACAATATTATCAAGTAATAGACATTACCCCCATATTTGAGCTGTAAAATGTATACATTATTGGGTGATTTGACCATAGCTAGATGAAGTGTAGCTTGTTGTCTCTGCACCCTGAGTTGGTCCAAAGAAACTGTGCCTATGGTAATTGATGTGTGAGTTGAAATTAAACCTCAGCTGGGGGGGGCGTTTGAGTGCATACCTCTCTTTGTGAAGAAGGCCAGCTGCTCAGATACTGTAGGCTCCTGAAAGATGGAGCCTGTCTTTACCTGATGGGACACTGCAGACTCAACAAACTATTTGAGAGAGTCAAAGAGGTCCTTCTTTCATCTCTTAGTTAATGATGTCTCTGGCTCTCGAGGTGTGTTTCCAAATGTTACTGAGATTTGCTTTTGCGTCAGCAGTGCTGTGCTCCTTTTCACAGACAGCTCCACTTTGTGACACAAAATGTGAAAAAGTCAGCCTGGATTTCACGTTCACATATGCACCATTTTTGGATCGTTCCAGTACTGCTGTCAGTTCTACCTACTACTACTGAAGATTTTTGTAAAACTAAGCATTTTTCTTTTTTTATGCTATGTTATTAATGGTATTCTCCCTAATAATTCAAAGATTTAAAATATTTGAAGGTGAAAGAGTAGGTCTGACTTTAAAAAATAGTCATATATTCTAAGTGATGGCGCTGTCAATGTGTCATTCCTGTAATTGCAAGATTGTTTTTTGTTTATTTTTTTGCTTAAAGTCAGCGTATGCTTACCCTATACTCCTGCAGAGGGAGCTTTAAACTGTCCGCGCCAATTCTGAAGCAGCGCCGGCAGTAGTTAAGTAGCGGCGGTCCTGCTGCTGTGCTCATGAACCACAGTTTGTGGACAGCATGCAAAATGTTTCATATCAAATAGCAAATCTTTGTTGCTCCAGCTCTGAGTAAATACTGCCCCCTTGGGTCTTTTCCCAATTTAATACATTCCCATTCATTGTCCCAAACATGAGCAAAGCAAATGGAAAAATTAGAAAATGAAGCCAAAGGTAAGATTTCCTACATATGGTAATAATTGTAATTCCATGGCTGTTTGTTTTAAATTTTATTCCCACTGTAAGTCCCTAACATTATCTCTGTAGTCTTTTGGTGCACCTCTATTTCTAAGTATCAGCTTTTCCTCTAGATAGTCTGTGGATGTGCTGAGCTGCACTGTGAATATGAAAACGCACTGCTGCAACTAGAAAGACTCGAGCCCTCAGGTCTGTATTACACCCCCGTCCACCCAGGAGCTAGCCATCTGTCTGTTCCCGATGGTATACTTGCACTCTGGCTGTCTGGGTCTGGGTTGGGGACGGGGAAACAAACAGCAGGCTCTGCATTGCCCCAGTCTCTGCCTGTTTCGCTCCTCTCTCTCCTGCAGTTTGCTGCAGTTTTCTCGGTGCCCAGGCTATTTGTGCCATGGTAACTGTGCCAGCCTGCCAGCTCAGACACCTCTTGTCTCCCTCTTTGCCAGCCTGATGACTCAGCAGCTCCTGCAGAGTTTCCAGCCTCCTCCCTGCTCAACCTGGCGATACAACATGCTCATCAGACAGAGAGGTGTTCTGTCATCCTCTCCTTCATCACTGACCTGAATACAAAACAGTACACAAATTATTATTAAATCCCTGCAACAATATTAGTGTTATTTGCTGTGGAATCAGTCATATGTTAATTTCTCAAAATGACAAATATATATTAGGTTACATTCACTGATAAGTGAGAAAGTGTTTCCCACTAAAAGAACCCTCCACACACTGGTGTTTTAGGCTGACATTCACAGCACTTTAGTGGTGTGCTTCATCATCATCATCATCCTCTAACCATCAATGTGTAATCACTTTAAGCTCAGCTCACCATTTAAGAGAAGTTCTCATCAAGATAACTGTCTAGACTGGGATCAATGGAAAGAGTCAGGATAACATGTGGTAGATTAAACACATGGACCACTTTATTGTGGGTTCATTGATCACTTTACTAGGACATGGAAAGGGTGTTCAATATATATCACTTTAAGATTAAAGATTATCTGGTAAAATGGTGAGCAAGACCAGTGCATACTTTGTAATTAAGTCTTTTTCAACTGAAGCTCATTATGAGGGAAAATAAACGAGATAAGCTTGATTAAGTTTGTTTATACACTGGCTGTGAGTTAAATACAATGACAAGCCATTGTGTCATTAGTCTTAGATCAATAGTTTGTCTGCTCCCAGCATCACTATGTTGTGCTGAAGGGAGAAAAGTCCCTGTTTCAATTAAACACGAAGATGCATATTAAATATAATCAGCCCTGGTATAACTGTTGGAGCTAATTAGTGTTAAGTACAAACATAATTCTGTGTCAGTGGAGGATCCCACTATGCGTGGGTGGACGAGAGCTGCTATGGCCCTCATACAGTCAAGATGGCTTAGTTTGTAACTTCAAAAAGAAAAAAGCTTACTACAAAGCAGGATGGCTTGACAGAACAGGTGGTTACTGCTTGGTGAAGGAGTCATGCACAAATCTCACCATTTCTGTGGTGAGAGCATCTGGTGTGTGTGTATTTGAGATGAATGTTGATTAATAGCAGTCGATGTTGACTTGTTTTTTTGCTTTAAATGCATCTCTTTAAAAGCCCTATTAAAAAAATAAAAAAATGTTTCTTAATCTAACAATATGGTGATGTTTTAACTGCTAATAATATTTATGTAAAATTTTACATAAAACACCATTAAACAATTGGTCCAAATAGCTGCTCTTTGGCTTCTTACTGTTGCAAGAAATCATAAACACCTTAATAAAAAATTCCTAAAAAATCCTCGCTCCTGATTCTGATTTCAAGACTAAATGGCTTGTTGTTAGTGTTTAAAATAGGGGAGTTATGAGTTTTACTAGGACTTGAACATGCATTGTGAGACTCTTCAGGTCACTGATCTGCATGTTCATTGATCTATAATCAAAAACTATTATGCTGTATTTTATGCTTTGTGGACATACTTGCTAAGGTTAGCACTACTCAGACTAATTATACTTTTAAGTCCTTGCTCACGACCATCTAACATTGATTGACTTTCAGCTTGGGTTGAGTTCTAGACTTCTCGGTCAGCCTTTTTCTGTGCTCCATGGTTATTTAAGTTTAAGTAGTTTTATTTTGCCTCTTGAATGAAAACCAGTTTGCCCCCACAGACTAGAGGGGAGATGGGAGTCAAAATGACTCACTTATTTTTGTGTATTATATTAGGGCCATCATTCACGACCTGGCATACAATATTTACACTGGTATTACACTATTTACACTAGTAGTATTTACACTAGTTCTGACACCACAGTATAGAATGCACGACGAGGGAATGAGGCAGACTTGGGGTTTGAGACAGACAATGGTGTGGGATGAGAGCACACACACCCTTGGCAGCATGTCAGCTCCATGACGATGACTTGAAAACACTCGCAGATAACTCTGTGTGCACGGGATGGAGGGCGGTAGCACACAAACTCATACTAGTGGTCAGGCATGGATTGTAATTGGTTCTGCAGATGCTTGTCCCACCCCTTTCACTTGAAGAATCCCTTCTTGGGTTTTAAGTCTCGGGACTAAACTTTGCTGTAGTACTCATCCACCAACTCTGTCAGCTGGCTTCATGATACACGACACCAGCAAACCCTGCCTCATGTGTTTGCTAAATGAGAAGGAGCTTAGATTTTTCAAAATAGAAATACTCACTGTATTTATATTGCCTGGCACTTATCACAATTAGTATATGACATAAACCCCCCCAAACCCCCACATAATTACAGTGCATAGGTTGAATATTTTTCCAAGCATGAAAACAAACGTCTTCTACATCTGTAGCTGATGTATAAAACTGCATGCATTAAAGTAGTTCTCAAACTATGGTATGCATACCACCGGTGGAACCTGGGCTCCCTCTAGGGATGTGAAGGAGTATTGATCCTGATCAGAATGAGGTGAATGCAGCTTTTATAATTACTTGCTTGCTTTGTGTATGTGGCTGATGAATGGGCCAAAAATCTTATTAGTAAGTATAGTTATCATTCAAATACCTTGTTAAGCTAAACAGTGTGGGCCAGTACTGCAATATTTTATCATTAGTCATACTGGTGATACTTTTTAGATGTGGTTTTTTTTTTGCCCTGTACACCCCTTGTGCCCTGATTACAACGACCACATTCCTAGATATTATCTGACCCAGTGGCCTTGATTTGCCACCACTTTGGCTCCCCATGTCCTCTTGCTCACTTCCTGGCTTCATTTCTCCTGCCCATGGTTCTGGGGGACAGACAGACAGAGCTCCCTATTATCTCTGTGTGCCAGCCGCTGTTTTGTGCCCTGATTAAAGGAGCAGCGTGCAGTCTGTGTGTGATTGGCCTGCACAGACACCGCTGCTGGGTTATTGCTAACATCATGAGCTTAATCATTTATGTCTGGGACATAGGCTCAAAGGGCTGTGGGGGCGTAGAGGTGGCTGAGGTGCTGGGGTGTTTATCAGTGACAGAGATGCATTGAGGCGTTCGCACACACACATGTTGCCAAGATAACAGTCCCTGGTGCTGATGATGGCATGAATGCTACTCCAGGCTGTGATGTTTCCACAAAATTCACTCATCATGTTTACAGAAAGGGTCATGTGAGCCCCTCGCCCCTTGCCTCCCAGAAGTTTACATAATGAGCTAAACTTGTGATCTCAAATCTGTCATTGTATAAAGAAAAACATAAAAATAAACAAAACCACACAACGTATGTTGATGCTGCTGGAGACACATTAAATATTGAAAGATTAAACCATCTCTAAATGGTAGTGTTTGGGCACCCACACGCGTTCTCCCTGCTGTGCTCCCCTCTTTTCCTCCACCACCTCCTCCTCCTCTTCACGTCTGTCTTTTCCTCTCACTCCCCTCTGTGCCAAGCAGCCTGTCCCTCTCACACACATACACAAAGACATTAGTGCACACATCCTCACGCAGATACTCACACACACACGCTGTGATGCAGCCAATAGGAGTGTACCAGTCTCCCCATTGCTTGCCAGTCAATGCCTTGTTGCCAGGACAACAGGAAGGCATGGGACCCACTTTACTTCAGCATTTTAAACTTGGTGTTGACTCTTTTTTTCAGAGAAATAAGAAAAGACTCTCTTCAAAAAAACGCTTTTAATGATGGGCTCAAATTGACAGCTAATCCTTTTGTTATCCTAGTTTATGACTGACAGTTGTCCCAAACATTTTCTAAAACCATAGAAGGTATTTTATTTAGTTGCCTCTGAAAGAAAACACCATCCCTCTTTAACACATCATTACTATTACAGTTCAGTTGACACTAAGCACACATTCCTGGAAATCTTTTTATCAAGTTTACTCATCGTGTGAATGCTCTTTTTTTCTTTCAGGTCTTCAATGACAGCTGGTGACATGTTTGTTCTGGTTCTGATTGCCCTGGTCCTTCCCTCTACCAGTTTGCAAGGTAATCCTAAACTCATGTTACCCTCTTGTCACCCAGTCCAGGAACAAAGCTCTGAGTGTGTGACCAAAGAGCAGTTAATATCACAGCAAACACAGGAAGACTCAAACATTACAGAACAGTCGTTCCTCTCAATGTTGCTATTGTCACTTAATATTGGTATTTGTACCGAGAGTCGCACACTGACAGTTTGGCCCACAGTATTGACAAAGTCTGTGCTTAAAAACATAGTTACTATTGGACCACATTAACTCAACTTAGATTGCCTTCATTCAGCACTGTTCGTGTCTTAAACATTAGGCAGTGACTTTTGTTTTCTCATAATAAAATAGAACTCATCTGTCAACATCAGTGTCTTTCTCTGCCACTCTCAGGTTTCTTAAATAGCCAGACTAAACATTCACACATTTGTCCCCTGTCTCCAGCTCTCCTCTGTTTGTCTTTCCTTCCTCTGCTGTCTCTCACTGTTATTTTAAACAACTGCAATAGTTGCAAAATAAGTGCAGAACAATGGATTTTTTTTTAGACCCTCATACCCCCTCTGACTCATCCATGTATCTCTCTTTGCAGATGAGGGCAGTGTGAGAAACTCTGAATGTTCATGTGAGGGATCATCGTGCACCAGTGGGGACCGCTGTTATGGCCAGCAGTGCTTCACTTCTCTCTCGGTACAAAATGGGACATCAGTACTTCAAAAAGGCTGCGTTGTGGCTGACAAACGTTCACTACAATGTGAAAGGCCGCCGTCTCCGGAGCTGGTGGTGCAATGCTGCTCTGGGGATTTGTGTAATATGAATGTCTCCAGGCAGTCACTGGTGAAAGGTAAGGTGTTTGCTTTGTAACTTTTGTGAAGTCAATATCCTGCCTCTCAATATAAATAATGTTTTACTCTTGCGCCTCAAGTATGATTAAAAAAAAATCTTCTAAGAGAAATGATTTAGTCCAACAAGTTTTTATTATTATATTTATGCTTGATTCATATACAGTAGGTGACTTTCAGTATACAGATAATTATGTGATTAGTGCGACTAGATTTTAAATTCACCCACTTTCTCTTTATGTCTTAAATCATTGAAACCCCACTATGAAGGTTAAATAACCATGTTAATTTTCACTGAAAAAAATATGAATCTGTATAAACTACAGTCATCATGTTATCATTAATATCAGACAAAGATGTGACTGAAAATAAGAGACGTTACATTTATATAACCTTTAAAAATGAATACTTTAAATATTGTTAAAATTCTAAATTTCCTACTAGATTATTTCATATCAATAGTCTACCTTGAATAATGATTAAAATTACAAAAAAGTTATTAATTGTAAGGATGTCCTAAAAAGAAACAATAAAGACAAGATATTCTGTTTGGTTTCCTTGACAACCACAGAGTAATCCTAATACATCAGCAGGTGTTAAATTTCACATAGAGAAAAAGAAAAACAATCCACAGAGTGATGTAAGCTGACATCACAATTGCTGGCCAACACAAACATTTTCCACTTGCATGTTTTCCGATTCGAGAGAATGCCATTTAATTTAATAGGATACTAATGGTATTGCTCTAATGGGTTTTCCCATATCTCTATCTGTCCGCTGTTATCAGATACAGAACGCAGTGCTGGTAGACCGGTCCTCAGTCACCAGGAGTGTGTGTGTGAGGGCAGCATGTGTGAGCGTGACCATCGCTGCACAGGGCAGCACTGTTTCTCCTCTCTGAGGATGATTGATGGAGCAGCTGTCCAACAGAAGGGCTGCCTGAGGGACGATGAGGAGGGCAGAACCACCTGTGCCATGGCACCTTCAGCGGCCCATGTTGTCAAGTGCTGCCAGGGCCATCTGTGTAACATGAACGTCACAGTGCAGGCTCCTGGGAAAGGTGACTTTGTGCACATTATACACATTTTTCTTTGTTGCTGTTGTGCTTGGAAAAAAAAGCTTAAATTGAACATTTAAATCTTCCTCCTCCTCCTCCTACAGTCTCCCCTTTTCTTTCTGATGCAGCATGACTGTGTTAATTTATTTGGCTTTTCTTTTCATTATTTCTTCAGAGGAGGAAGTGAAGGCCTTGATAAAACAGGAGCACGAGTGTGTGTGTGAAGGCAGTTCGTGTGAAACAGGAAATCGCTGCATGGGCCACCAGTGCTTCTCCTCCTTGACTGTTAGCGGTGGATCATTGGTTTATCAGAAAGGCTGCTTTAAGGTCTATGAGCAGAGCACCATGACCTGCAAGACCCCACCTTCCAGGGACCAGATCGTGGAGTGCTGCCAGGGCCCCCTGTGCAACATGAACAGCACCGTGCAGCTGCCCGTCAAAGGTAAAATCAACAGAAAATTGTCAATTACTATTAAATATTTTGACAGTACGTGGGTTACTGTATCAGTTCAAACAATTACTATTAAATATTTTGACAGTACATGGGTTACTGTATCAGTTCAAAAAAAATTTAAAATTTAAAGTTTTAAAATATTTTTAGAGCCTTTGATCACAGCTGGACAAACTGGAAACTGGGCCACTGTTGACTTCTTATTTGGATTTTAACAGCCCATCTTTGCTTTTTTTTTCTTCTTTGTGTAAAAAGTCATACTAAAAAACAAACTGAAAATACAAGCACAGGGCAGGATCCCTGCAGATAAAAGCAACATATTTTTTTCTCTGACTTTTTGTGCAAGATGTGAGATAGTTAACTCTGCAGCCATTTTTGTGATTTTTTTTCCCTCCCATTGGCCTCAGTTACTGTACACCTCTGTGTGCTCACACTCCTGGCACCACATGAAGCAGAAGTGGAAAGAGACAGGACAACCTGAATACTATTTAGTCATGGTCTACTTCCCAGCTGTCCTCCAGGAGGCTGTCAGATCTGGCTGAGACCAGCCCAGAGGTTGTAGCCACCTGAGAGTGAAGGAGAGGCAGGCTGCTAAACACAGCTTTTCTCAACTCTTTTGTCTTTCACCTTCACGTTGCTCTCTTTGTATTGAAGTCTTCATTAATGACCACAGCAACCCAATCACTCACATTGTTTAAGTGCTGATTGTGATGATTAAAACATTTTGACCAGCTAAATATGTGCCCATTGCACAGGAGCCAAGGCCATATTTATGTAAACCTGGACGGTGTTACTTAACCGGGAGGCAGCCAAAAGCTGAGGAAGATGGATAGAAATCTGCCATAATTCATTTCACATTTTATGACTGTTATTTTCTTCCCATAACCTGTCAAATAGGCTGCCGCTGTGCAAAGGAGCTTTTTTTAAATTGTTTCCTTCACTTAAGGTTCCATGGTTTGGACACTGTGGGCAGTTGTTAAAGACTTTAATGCAACAGATGCAATTGTGTAACAAATGTGTTTTCGGTCACTGCATTTATGTTAATGGAATTCACTCATCTCTTTGAATGTGTTACTAGTTATATGTATTTGGTAGAAAGGGTTCCTTATGTGAATTGAGTGAAGGGGATCATTGTCTGTGCTGCGGGGAGAGCTAAGCACTCTTTACGTTGGAATGTTTGGAAAGTGTGAATGGTGGTCAGTTCTTGAACCCAAGTGTGTGTGTGGGTGGGTTGAAGGGTTTGGGGGGTCCAGTTGTATATTTGTTGGAACTTTTTTTTTTTGATAATTTATCGTGCTCAGGTATTACGGTGGATTATGGTTTTTTCTTGTCAACCGCAAGGAAAAGCACGTACTTGTCAGTGATGTTGGAAATTTCACCTCAGTAGAAATCCCTGACAAGTCACTGCAGGACAGTTACCTGCAGTAATTTGTATCCTTTGTTGTGCCCCCATCTGGTCAGTCTCACCAGTCCATGACCTCAGAGATGACAGCGACTGCTGCTGTGAGACATCAGCCGTGTGCAGCGCTCTTTGATTAATCAGATTGTCTTTGTGTCGTGTTCTCCAAGTGGCTGTCGGAGTAATCAGGAGAATATTCATGCCGTGCAAATCTGTTTTCACCCCCACAGCTGATGAACTGCCAAACTACAGCGTGACCACACTCATTGTTGTCATTGTGGCGCCCATCATCGTCCTCATCATCCTTTCTGCTGTTGCTATCCTGGTGTTCAGACGCATCCACCACAACCAAATGGAGAGACTGACAACACGAGATGCCGAATATGGAACCATCGATGGCCTCATTGCATCAAATGTGGGGGAGAGCACTCTGGCGGTGAGTAGCGAATACTATGTAGGTGTCGTCCTCATGCGCAGGGTTAGAACATCTCCTGTGCTCATTAGAAAGACTGACATAACAATTGGGTGGTGGCATGTGCTGCTGCCTCCCAGCAAGAAAGTCCAAAGTTAGCTTAAAGATCACAGGCTAAACATATTTCACCACAGGCACAGGTCCACCATGTAATTATGTGTGGTATTAACTTCTTGCATCCAACTATCGGGTTAGTGGATTGCTGTTTGTTACTGTTGTGTCTTTGCTGCAGATGTAAACACAACAGTATAAAATCACAGACATGTGCAGACAGGGTACACAGTGGCCGTACAAACATGACATGAACCCTGAAATAAAGATATTTAGCAGCTGTAAACATTTCCATTCTTATTTAACAACATTAATTGGCATGTGACCTTTAACTGCACACCTTGACAAATGAAACTACAAAGGCTCTCGCACCAGGACTGTGTTGTTAGTCAATGTTAAAATATCAAAAATTATTTAAGTTTTGTTCATAAAACTCCAGTTAATATTTTTATGTAACTATAATGTTTAACAGCCAAAACTACAGATGATAACTATTATTTACAGTCAAAGAGATTTTCTTCATTAAATTCTTATTCTGACAACGTAATGATCTTGTTTTGGCCATTAGTGTGGGTGGTGCTCCTACTGGAATTCAGGGGATAAAAGCATCATCTCTAAAACTTGTTTAGCACCTTCACATTTTTTCCATTTTTTTTCCAGCAGAAATGTCTTTTTCTATTTATTTTCTCTCCACTCAAGTGTGTAGTGTAAGTTTTCAGCAGAGTGGTTTGTGTTTTCAGGGCTGCTTAGCTGATCCAGAGTTTAGGTGGAGTCCTGTGGTTTGGCCTGAAAGACAAGCTAGTGCTGTTGTTGGCTCACACACTCTGTGTTTAGATCGAGTGCCGAAAAGTGTGCAGTCCTTTTCAAGAGATAGTAACTTACTGAAATGAACATTAAAATGGGAATTTGTTGTTATGTTCTATATCGTAGAACCAAAAAAAACTAAGCACTAAATTCCTGTACCAACACCCTCAGACAAAGACTGGTTCATCCAAGGGACAAAATACTTCACCACAAACAGAGCAACGCCGTATATGCAGTACAATCGTCCTGAGTTCTCTCCCCCCAAAAATTCAACCCCCTCCCTGAAAAAAAGACCACAGTTTCATTTCAAAGGACACCCAGCCAAAGATTTTACTCAGGTTAAACTATTAGTCCATAGCTACAGTATCACTCCCCATTCACACCTCTAATCTTGTTACTTTTACATTCCGCCCTCCTTAGAATAGGGTGTGTTCCACCACACCTCCATTCCCCCTTTCTTCATTGACCCTCGTTACGGATATGCTGCCCCTTTTGAGGCTAAATACCCGAATTTCCCAGTAGTCAGTCAGAACTGAAGAAGCCTCTTGGATGAGAGGTGAAAAAAACCTACTCTGTCCAGTTGCCGTCAGTCTAACAATTTTTGGTTTATATGGTAAACAGTTTCCATAATCTCAATTGTTTTTAAAAAGACCTTGAAATTTTGAACAGAAGTGAATGAAGTAGAGGTTCATTAAACTATATATATATATTGTATATCTGGGTGTATACATATATATATATATATAGTATATCTGGGTGTTAAGGTAGGGATTAATACATTGTATGCATAACTGTATTGGCGAGTAAAATAGCTGATTTTGTATTTTACATGCCAAGTGTATTGTTTATCAATTGGCACCAAATAATAAGCCACAGAAGTTGTTAGAGCATATTTTTTTTAAGTTCCTGGCAGCAGCTTCAATAACTTTATTGGCAGCAGGACTTTTGTCTGTGAGAAGCTAAATCAGACTTGAACCTCTTCACCCCTGCAGCCTACATTCTGCTGTCCCACAGATTGACTGGCCCCTGATAGGTCTTCCAAAAACAGTCCTCTCTCACCAGTAGAACATCTCATGACGTCAGTCCTTCACTCCTGTGTTCTGATTCCAAATAGTCTGTCAGGCTTTATTCGTCTGTTTACCTAAGGCATCAGATTCCTGTTTTCAATCACTCCTGCGTGTAATCATGTCTGGCTCTGCAGCCCCTGACCATATACTGCCCCCCTACGTCAGTATCAGTACACTACACACTTAAAGCAGTGTTTAAAAAACACCTAGCAGCAATGCGACTGTTTTCGGGAGTCTGTGGGTTGGATTAGATAAAATCTTCCGCTCTCACACTAGTCATGATGGAGAGAACTGAAACTTCTGTTTTTTGGACAGCAGGGGGCGTTCAGAAACACCTACACGCTTTCACTTAATGTGGGTGCCACATGAAAGCGGGCCTGGCTGCATTAGTGTTCTTTCTGTCCCACACGTTCTTTAGTTTATGATGTTTACGTTTTTGCAAAAACGATCCTTCACTGAAGGTTTCCATGTGATGCGTCTCCTGCCAAAATATACACATTTAACCACACAGGTCATTTAGTCTTTGTTTGTTGTTCTCTCTTTCCCAGGATCTGCTGGATCATTCCTGCACTTCAGGCAGTGGCTCAGGACTTCCATTCCTAGTTCAGAGAACCGTGGCTCGACAGATTACACTCAACGAGTGTGTGGGTAAGTGTTCTGTTGGGGGCTGTTTTATATTTAAAACAGCTCTCTTTCTCTCTCTCTCTCTCTCTGACAACTCATTCATTTCAATGCGTCCATCCTACTGAGCACACAAACCAGGTATGACCACATGGTGATTCACACAGTGCAGGTGTTCACACTTTGCATTCAAATGCCTCTCTGAAACACATTTGTCCCCACAATGAACCCACATGACTCCCAAGCGGTTGGTATCCATGTCCAGACAAGTTGTTTGTCTACGCCTTAATGTAATTATCTTTTTAAATAGGAATAAATCCTAATGTGGTGATCATTACATGGAAATAAAACCTGCAGTATGTGGTCTGACGGGTGAACAAAAAAGTTCGAAAGTTCGAAAGTGCTCGGTTCCAATCCATTTTGAAGACTGTTTATACTCAGGAGTTCAAGCCATATGCAATCGACCCTCAAATAATTTTTTTGTGTGCCGCCCCCATGTGGTCAAATGACTCAGGGCACATGTTATTTCCAGGTTTGAAATGACTAAAATAAAGCTTGGGCTATAAATATTTGTGACATAGTTTGTTTCTTGAGGACGTCTATATATTTAGGTCCCTTGCTGCGGCGTTAAAGGGTTTCAGGTGTGTCAATGTGTGTGTCAATATGTTTCCTTTGGTTCTTGACTGATAGGTAAGGGCCGTTTCGGTGAAGTGTGGAGGGGTCAGTGGCAGGGAGAAAGTGTTGCCGTGAAAATCTTCTCCTCCAGAGATGAAAAGTCCTGGTTTAGAGAGACTGAGATCTACAACACGGTTCTGCTGAGACATGAGAATATTCTGGGTAAGAATCCTGCATTTTTATGAGAGTAAAGCGTTCTATCTACCAAATTTTTTCCCTTTTTTTTTTTTTTTTTTTTTTTTTTTATTGAAATGACTTATTCATTTTATTCCCCTGAACCCAGGTTTCATAGCTTCAGACATGACCTCCAGGAACTCCAGCACTCAGCTATGGCTCATTACCCACTTTCACGAAATGGGCTCTTTATACGACTACCTTCAACTCAGCACCCTGGATGCATCTAGCTGCCTCCGCATGGCGCTCTCCATCGCCAGTGGCCTGGCACATCTTCACGTGGAAATCTTTGGTACACAGGGCAAACCGGCCATCGCTCACCGAGACCTTAAAAGCAAAAACATTTTGGTGAAAAAAAACGGACAGTGCTGCATTGCTGACCTTGGTGAGAATACAATGTTAAAAATATAATTTGTTTTCTCAGTATTTAATTCAGGGTGTTATGACTTGGTTGGACAGAGTGTTGAATTTCAAGCAAACTTTTCTAAAAGATGCACAAAGGGTTAAGGCAAATGTTAACGAAACAGTATCCAAAACCACAAAATGATTTGCTTTAAAGTCAAATGAAGTTTGATGGAAAAAGGGGACATATATTTGCAGTCCTGTTATTGAACTCACGTCTGTCCCCGGGTCATAATTGAGAAGATGTAGGAAAAACAGCCTTTGCAAAACGAAGCACTCAGACCTAAACCAACAACAAATTTATTAAGAGCTCAGGCTAGATCACCTCATAAAACCAATGTACTGCTGTCAGCTTCCTGATGAAAAACAAACTTAGGAACAAGACAGAACAGGCATGACTTGTTTACAAGATGACATATATGGTGGAAGTTGTTTGTCTGAGCAGGAGGTGAACGAAGGCTATTGATTCAGTAGTGATATATTTATCATTTTAATTTTTGATAGCTACCATTGATAAATATGATTAAACTTATAATTATGATGCAAACAGTTGTGTTTATATGAAACATTTAACTTAGTCATTTGGAAGACACATCATCCCTGGTTTGTCTATATATTTTAATCTTATATATTTTTCAAGTGTCAAAAGTGTCTGAAGGAAATTTAAAAAAATATTTTACTGTTGTCATCCCAGGTCTCGCAGTCATGCATTTTCAAGACACTAATGAACTGGACGTGGGGAACAATCCTAAAGTGGGTACAAAGCGCTACATGGCCCCCGAGGTGCTCGACGACAGTATCCAGATGGATTGTTTCGAGTCCTTCAAAAGAGTGGACATCTGGGCCCTGGGCCTCGTCCTGTGGGAAATTGCCAGGAGGACAGTCAGCAATGGTCAGTGTGATGTCACACCGGTCATGTTTTAGACTCTAAACAACAAAACCATTTGCATTGACTTGATGTTTCATGTTATACTCCAATACCAGGTATTGTAGAAGACTACAAGCCACCTTTTCACGACGTGGTACCCAGTGATCCCAGTTTTGAAGATATGAAGAAAGTTGTGTGTGTGGATCAGCAGAGGCCCAACATCCCCAATCGATGGTTTTCAGACCCAGTAAGTAAATCATCAATGAAATATTCAAGGGTAGTTTCCACAGCAGTGGTTACACTGTGTGCTCTTCCCATAAATATTTCTCTCTCCAAGTACATATATCCACAATGTTAATACCCAGCAGATCTACTCAGTTAGCTTAAAACCAATTCTCGTAAGAACATTACTTTTATTCATTAGCCAAAACTCCACTGTATGAGTCTGATCTTCGTTTACCCCTGGAGGTATGATTAAGTTTGACTGACTTATTTTTTCAAATTCACTTGCAGACTTTAACCTCCATGGCCAAGCTCATGAAGGAATGCTGGTACCAGAACCCGTCAGCCCGATTAACAGCGCTGCGCATCAAAAAGACTCTCACAAAGATCGACAACTCTCTGGACAAAATCAAAACTGACATTTGAGAAGACACTAAAAGGCCTTTAAAGAGTAAAGATATCCAGAGGATGGACAGGTGGAGAGGAAAACCTCAACAATCAAGAGACTTTGATGGGTTCGATGCCCTTATAGTGGCACAGACCTATATTTATTTTAAATGAATTACTTGGTGGGAC
>NC_024322.1:12365053-12374697 GCF_000523025.1 Cynoglossus semilaevis
AATAGGAAAAAATATATATATATATATCTACTCAACTTATAACACTCTTAGTAATGTTCTCAAACTGGTTACCCGGGCATTTCAGTATGCTTGTGTTTGTTAGAACCACAGACTTTGTTTGACACACTTTAGTTAGAAACAAGACAAACGTCAGAACACTTCATCCGCTTCACTTTATCTCTGTTGCAGTTCTGTTTAATTCAAGTGGAGTCATTTAGTGAAGACAACAACTTGTTAACTCAGCTCACCAATTAGGCCTGAGTACTTCTGAAACCCTAACGCCTGGTTTATACTGGAGGGGAGAATGTAAGGCCCGAGGGTTTGCGGCTCACAGAGGTGGTCACTGTCTGTGTGTTTCGACAAACTCCAACTGTCATCACATTGTCATCCAACTAGGTTGTGCAAACGGTGTAGGAATCTTTGCACAATGTACACGTCCAAGGAGAACGTCCAGACAATCACGTATTTCTAAAGTGAGGTTGTTTAGTAAGAGTGATACAGTACAAAGAATGTAAACCTTTTCACATTGGCAGCTTCATTCACATCTGGCTTCAACCCGTATTTAGATCAGCCCTCTTGACGTAATCCCTTGAACTGATATGACATCTCTTTGGTAGTGAAGTAATTTTGCATATTTTCTTCCCATTTATTTACATAAAGATGGAATTTTACATCAACCGAAGTAAACACAGAGCATGTAGTGTGACCAGACTTCAATGCATCTTACCCTCCAAATAAGTTTGTGTTTTTCCCCTGTTGTTCAGTTGTTAGCAGCCGTAGGAGCGTCTTCTCCCCCCCCACCAGAGACTCCTCTGTGCCTGCTCGTGAGCCTCCTTCATCATGGTGGTCTCGCGACAGTATAGACGAGGCTTCAGGGTCACAGCATGTGCCGTTAACTATGACTTGTGTGTTGAACGCACTCCCATTTACCACACCGTCAGAACGAAGTTTCCCCATGTCCTGCGTCATCTAAGCAGTACAGCTGTGTCAGTGGCACTGCTCGTATCTATACAACATATATATATATATACAAAATACTCAACTGAAGGTACTCCATTGCAGCCTTTTTTTTGTATATCACCATGGATTTTACATGAGTTATACCGTATTCTTGTTTCTTTGTTTCGTTTCTCCAGCTTTACAGACTCAGATGTAAAAAGAACAAATAATAATAAAAAAAAAAACACTACGTGCTCGACGTGCTGATGCTGAGCTGGGTCTCTCCAGTGGCCCGTGAGTAAGCCTGTAAATCCTGTACACCGTCTCAACGCGTGCATTGTTGTCTTAATGCGTGCATTGTCAAGTAAATGAAGTCAAACTTCAGCCTTTTTTTTATTTCTTTAACATTTTATATCAATTAGTCATTTATATTAATTAAATAGTTAAAAAAAAAAAGGTTTTTCATCTGTCTCCTTTGTTTCACCGGTCCAGAGTTTCTTCACAGAATTTTACTGAACGTTTTTGAAAGAGTATAACTGGTGCCCACTTTTGTCTTTGGTTTGAATGAAACGTTTTCTCTGAGATTATGTGTTTCTCAGATATTTCATGTCCTGTCATTTCTTTCTTTCTGAAACATTTTTGTTCAGACCATTCAGACCACCTAATAAGGCTAAAGCCAACAGATGATTTTTTTTTCTGAATGCCTGACACTTGAAAGAAGACTTTAGTTTATAAGTTTATAAAAATCTACTGTCTCATATCTGCTGCTAACACAACAATTTCCCAAATATGGGATCAATATAGTACAAATTTATTCTTTTTTATTTTTTTCAGGATCAACCATAAACTGATGCCTGTTTCATGACTCATTCAGTCACTGCTGCATGTTTGACGAGCTTCCAAAACCTCTCCTAAACACAGTGTAGTGAATGGTCTGGACCATGTCAACTGGAGAGGATGGTTGTGGCTAAAAGTTAAATTCCAAAACTGCATTTGTTTTGCTTCTAAACTGTCATGAACCAGACGTATGAGAGCGAACTGCTCTATGTCTAAATGTCTCTTCTACAGCTTTGTCTTTTTTCAGGGTCATGGCAGGAGCTGGAACCAATGACAAACTTAAGGCTTGTGGGCTATGATTTGGCCCACCGAGGCCTGCCACGGCTTAGGATGCCCATGGTTGAAAAAAATCCATAGTTTTGTACTTTGTTATTTTGAGTCATAGACAGTTCCTACTTCGTATGTGTAACAATATTCATATTTTTGCTTGATGATAATATTTTTGATTTAATCCTGTCAAGCCCACATCCTGACTGTTGTTCCCTAAGTGATGGAGTTTGATCCCCCTGATTTTGAATATCCATTTTTATCCTGAAGCAGAAATGCATGGAGAAAACCTACATGAGTACTACGTGAACTGCATGTAAGACGGTGGATCCAGCCGTTGAACCAGTGACAGGAGCACCAACCACTGTATGGCTCTGACAGATCTTGTCTCCTTGACTCCGTACAGGTACAATCATGTTCTTCTTACAGTTCTTTTCACTAATTTGTTGAATGTTCTGCACAACGCTGTGTTTCTATCCTTTGCTGATCCCTGACATCTGTATTATAAATGCAATATGCAATAGTTATTGACCAAAAGGTCAAAACACAGACACTTCATTCAGGCCGTAAAATGAAAACTGCTCATACAGCAGATCATTTGGCAGTTTTTATTGAGAAATTAGGTTCCTGACAGTTTAAAATGGAGTGATTAATAGATTATGGAGACCCACACATACACTCACACACACACACACACACACACACACACACACTCCTGACGGAGCTTGGGTACTTCACATTCATGTATTAACAGCTGTCAGACTATGCAGATATTCATAGTCATCTGATCCAGCCTGCACACACAGGCTGATCCATTACGTTTTAATGCTAATCAGAACCTGCGTCTGTCTTTTTGGACTGAACTTACCTCACACTGGAAAGGAAATTCCTAAGCAGGAGCACTTTTCTGCTATCATGGAAAATTCCTAATTTAGTCACATTCAACTAACACATTTGTCTTGCTATATTTGGGGCAGTCCTTGGCTAATTGAGTAGCGTTAAATTAGCTGCAGCAATTTCTTTGGACTATGTCTTAATTTTTTGAGTTGGGCAGCTAAATATTACCAATTTTATATTTTGTTGACATATACGATAGAGCTAAGTCTTGTGTTAAATACAAATTCATGGTTTTATTTTATTTAATTTTTTTGCACTTTGGCCAATTCTTCATTACCTGTTGTGTTTCAGCTTTTTTTTAGGATATTGTGCAACTTTTCAAAAAGCTATTTAATCTCTCCTGGACTATCTTTTAGCTAGCTTCAAGCTACTGTGCTTTTTTAAAAAAAGAATAATTTAAACAGCACAGAGATTCCTTTTTTTGTACTTAAACTTAAGTTAATATATTACATAGTTGTTTTGACTTTACTTAAACTGTACAAATTGCAGACAACAATGTCCACAACAACAAACTTTACTATTAAGTATAGTAATGGAAGCCCCGCCCCCTCCTGGCCACCCGACCAAACATTTCCTAGATTCGCCCGTGGCTGTAGATGAATGGTTGTGCATCAGCAGCATTAGCAGCAGCATTAGCAGCAGCATCGTCAGTAGTGTCTGTCTCTCATTCACTCCTCTTTCCTCGGAGCTCTGCTCCTCTAACTACAGACTTAATCCTCTTAGTTCTCCTCAGCAGGGCGGAGCTACAGCCACTCTCACCGTATTTACACTTTCCTCTCCGCACAGTCAGTGTGAGAAGCTCCGGTGGCCACAAGCACAAACGCACTTCGCCGCAATGTCCACTTGTGTGTCGGGAGGAGAGTAGCTGCTGGGGAAAAGGAGGAGGCAGAGAGGGAGAAGACGGAGGAGGAGAAGGAGCAGATGCGGTTCCGGTCATGACTTGTACCGGGAAACAAAACTTCCTGGCGGCGTTGGTCTTGCTCTCGGTTGTCCGGCTGACTACAGGTAACCTCGGTTCACTCTTGACAAACTTTTTATTCAGGAAACTACACCTGGATTATAGTTATTATCATTAATTTTTAAAACATCATTACGACTCGATATACAATATTTAGATTTGGCTAACTTACATTTACCTGCAGCCTAAAAGCAAAATAATAATAATAATAATACATGAAAAATAATAACGTATTGTACCCATTTGGGCATAAAATGACTAAACGAGATGAAAAAAACAACTTTGTGTAACTGTTAAAGGCAACGATTAAAAGTTAGGCAGAAATAAACACCAGATACAAGCAAAGATACCAGATACAGAAAGCAAAGGAGTATCAAAATATAAAAAATTAAAAAAAAATAAAAGTCAAAAACGAACTTTTTAACCCAAAATATATATACATAATATATATTTTATATACTATATAGCTTGATTTGATGCTATATACGTTTGTTAATAGTTAAAACATTTACTCTGTATATCAAGTGCAGTAGTTGACTGATACAGTAGGCGTTATGTTTTGGTGGCATTGATGTACAGTCAGGCATTTTGTCACATGTGACATTTAAGTCAATAAATGTCATATTTAAAACACTGGCAATAGGTAAGAGTCGTCAAGGTGTGTGAGGCAATGGTTTAAAAAAAGTGGTTTAAAGTGCACTTTTGTTATAGACATATTGAGAAGTGATAATAACAGCAGCCAACTTATTTAAACAAAGACTTAAAAATTTAGATTTAAAAAAAAATCTATTTTACTATGTTTTGCACCGCAGTGTGTTTACTGTGTAATACATTTCTTTTAATAATAATTAATTTCCCCCAGGTTTTACATACTGTAGCTCAAATAATTATTTGAACATCTGATTTATTGGATTTGGATTGTTAAGCCTCACACAGTCAGAGCTCGTGCTTTTAAAACTCTTCTTAACTTCATCTAAAACATTGTTATTCCTCCAAAACTGATATTAAACAAAGGAAATACATTTTAAAAAACTATCAAAATAAGGAAAATATTGAAAATGGGATTAATTTGCTTTCCTCTGTCTCTTCTTCTCCTCGTGCGCTACTTTTGTACTTTTGCATCACACTTTTGACTATTTTCAGCTTGTATATAAAACTCTCTGGCAATAAATATACGCTTTATTTAATGTAGTTTTATTAAACCATTCAATCAGACTTTCCTCAGTTTTCTGCTCCTTTAGCTTGGTTAACTTCTTCCTGCCAAAACCTTAACATTTTAGATATTAACGTGTGTAACTGGCTGCATTATAAGAGTTCAATTTTTTTTTTTAGTTTTAGGAGATGGTATTTACATATATATATATTTGACCAGTTTTTACATTTTTTTAGAAGACATTACCATCAGATTCAGTATTTCTGGTAATCTCTGTCCATGACGCAGGAAAACTGCTTCATAACCCAAAACCTTCAAGGACACAGTAACAAAAGCAGTGACTTCTTAAAAAAAAAAATCAAACCAAAACCACATTTTATTTTATTTTTGGGCAGGTTAAAAAAACTCTTTTGTGGGTTTGAAAGTGTTGTAATTTAATAAATCGCAGTCAAAGTCAAAAAGTTCAAAGACAAATATAACTTTCAAAATTTTGCTCAAATTGTTTGACTTTTTTTGTAACCATGTTTGTGGCTACAATTTTGGACATACGTTTATTTACCTTCCAAGTACTTTTCAGATATTCATATGTAAAACAACAACAACAGTAGATATTCATATGTAAAACAACAACAACAGTTGTTGTTGTTGTTGTTGTTGCATTTCCAAATGCATTTTCAGAAAAAGCAAAATATTTTTTTTAAAAATTAAAGTATAACTCAGTGAATAAAAGTAATATCTGAAATCACATCTTGGCCAAATTGATATAAAACAAACAAAAACAAAAACACAGACTCACTCACTGTTCCCTCACACACACAAATATCAAACTTTTTTAAATTTCCGTCTTCCTTGCTTAACTTGTTGCCCAGCAACTCCCAGGTATGTGATAAAGAAATATTTTGTCACATTACATTTAAGATTTTTGTTAACCAAAGCACTGATTTTTGTTAGATGCTCCGTTATTGTTTCAACAGGTCTGTAGTTCACAGGTTCCTAACTGTTCATTGGTCAAAGCAGGACAAAGATTCTAACATCTGCTGAACTTTATGTTGAGCACATTCTTTTCTTACAGCAAAATTGGTCACCGTGGTGATAAATGAACTTTTACAGTTCAGCGGTTATGAAGACACTGTAACACTGTGTCTTTTCTTTTTTCGATTTGCTTATAATATCCTTACAAGTGCCTGTAACATTTCCAGTTTTCAAAACACAGCAGCCAGTGTTCACCTGTTCTCTTTAGTCTGTTTCAATTTTTAGGCTGCATGGAGGATCAGTGGTTGGCACTCTTGCCTTACAAAGCAAAATAGGTTGATAGTTTAATCCCCATGGATCATTAGTAATTGTTTAAATATAGGAAATTGGAAATTTACCACAGATGTTAATGGCTGTTAATTTCTTTATATGTGGCCCTGTGACAGACTGGGCCGTGTTGTACTACGCCCTCACCTGTTAACTGCTGGATTGACTCCTGCCCCCTGCGAGTTTGAAATAATTTAAGAGAATTGAACTTGATTAAATAACAACGTTGAGCTATTTGTTGTTCTAAGTTAAGTTTTATCCAAAATGTAAAATGTAAAAAATGCAATAGGTTTGAGCCCCTTAATTTGGGAACCATGACACTAAAAAACCAAGACCACAAATATTATATATGTTATTATGAATTAAATATTTATTTATTTATTATTATTATTATTTCATATCATTATTTATTTTTAAAAAGTATTATTATTACACTGTTAAGTGCTGCTAAGAGCAGATAGTTATACAAAGAGTGATCAAACAAATCCCGACAGTAGTCTGAGGTAGAACACCAGATTACCAGGGTGTTAAAGTAAGAGGTATTACAGAACAACTGTTCCTCCACCTTCGACCATTTAAGAGCATGGACTTTGTTGCATAACAGGAGCGTCCTGCCTGTGAAGAGTTAAGGACCAATGTCTTGTCTTCTGTTTTGATATTCCTTAAATGAACGACTAAATCCAAAATGTTCTTCCTCATAATTCATTGATACGGTGCTGTTTCAGGTCTCAGGTGCGTGTGCCAGCTCTGCACCGACCACGTATGTGAAACCGGCTCGGACGGGGCCTGCTGGAACTCCGTGATGTTGATCGATGGGAAGGAGGAGACGGTGAAGTCCTGCCTGACGCCCTCGGAGATGAAGGGCCAAGTGTTCTGTTACAGCTCCCGCAATGTCTCCAAGAGGAACTGCTGCTTCACCGACTTCTGCAACAACGAGACACTGCACCTGCACTCAGGTACGTCAGCACCCATCACTGTTTTATTACTGTTAGAACACTAGGTGTAGTTCAGAGGACGACAGAAATGTGGAGCGTTTGTTTTTGTTTTGACAGCAGCACCAACACAAACACTGTGGGGGATTTTACCTCTCCTGGCTAGACAGAGTGGAGGCTGATCCTGCTAGATCCTGTGACATAACAACTCTGGCAAAGGCTGCGATCCTCACCCTCCCTCACCTGATTTATAAATAAATTTGTCATTAGGCTCATTGCCCTGCTGTGAGGTAAAAGGCTGTCCTGGGTCTGTTGGGTGAAGGTTCCATCTGTGGAGTACAACTTTTGGCCCCTTCCTGTTTCAGGGACATTTTATAGACTGAAACCTAGTATTCTTTTTTTTATTTTATTTTGTTAGCTGGCTTTTTTCTTCTCTTATATTCCTGCACCATTCTGAAGAAATATTAACTATTTTAGTTAATTTTCAGATTTTATATTTGTGGTATATGTTTTTGCTATCATTTTTTTTGCAGTACTTTGGGTGCTGATTGATATGTCGGTGTAGAGCAGTACTTTGGGTGCTGATTGGTATGTCGGTGTAGAGGACAAACTATATATATATATAAATATTATTATTATTAATTTTTATAACAGAGCCCTCTGTATGGAAGCCTGGGTTGGGATGCAATCTCAGAAAGGTCTTAAATGTGTTAACAGGCCCCAGTGAGAATTGAACTCACGACCCCTGGTTTACAAGACCAGTGCTCTGACCACTGAGCTATGGAGCCATTCTGTAACTGTGGCCATTCATTTAATCATTGGATGTTTTATCTACTAGAAAAAAGACCTGTTTTTATGGACTGCCATTGGCCATTATTATGAAATTAGCCAAAACACCTGGTGATGATATGAATCCTGTCATATTTTATTGCACGTACACACACTGATGATTTCCTCTACTCGTGTACGTGTCTAATGTGATCTGAGTTGGAAGAGGTCACTCTCATAAGATGTGGAGGCTGACTTCAGGAGATTTAAAAAGTGAGAGGCGCTGCAGACTGTTGATGAGAGCAGTTGGGCCAACAGCCTGAGGCCATGATGGTGCCGACTGTGAATGAGAACAGAACACTTCGACAAGTCTGTTTCACAGCACACAACACGCTGCTGTGGTGTGGTGTTTATATCTCTTACAGTGAAATGTAATGATCTTTAATACTGGGACCAGACATCGTTTTTGTTTCCGTCTTGTGCTGTGTTGGTTATATTTATTTTACTATAATGCAATGATAGGATTTAAAAAAAAGAAAAAAGAAAAGCCAAATGCTGCATTGAGCAATTTTCAGTATACACTCAGCGACCTTTCCCTTTTGTCCCATGCAGAGTCAAACATTTCCAGTCTCTAGGTCTTTTGCCACCAGGCCAGAATAGAGCCTTGTTTTGCATCACGTCTCTGTGTCCCAGTTGGACACATGGCAGGATATGAATGTAGGTAAAAGGCTACAAATGTCTTAGGAAACTGTGGTTTGGTTCAGGTTGTGTTGCGTTACACATCTGCAGATGGCGTACACTGCTCTCCTGGTGAGGACATTTCAGGCTCTGGGGATTTGGGAGGACGAAATTGAAGAAAGAGACGTGAATGTGGTTGGCATGATTTTTTTTTTGGTCCTAGCAACAGTGCCCTCTGTAGACAGAAATAATAATGACTGACTGAGAGCCTGACTGAAACCTAAAGTTTGACCTGCTTGATCAGACCAAGCGCTGAGTCTGTCGTCTTGTTCATTCAACTGAAACTGAGCAGAGTTGAGAAAGTTCTTTATCCTAACAAAGTTCAGGAGACAGAAATGTTTGCACAGAGCTGAACACACAAAATTAAATCCTGAGTTCTTCATATTTTCTTTAAAGTTCCTACATTAAAATATGATAAATATGATATAGAATATTACTTAAGTGTATTGTTTTTTACTTACAGTATGTCTGTATATTTCATGGTATTATAAGTACTTTTCATGCTTATTTTTATTTTATCTTGAATTTCCAAAGATTATGATAAACAACACTGAACAATAGCAGTTGGTCGCATACTTTTAGCTTTAATTTAGCTACTAGCCCATTAACTTTAAAAACACACCCTGACTGTACAAATAAGCTGTTGGGGCAGACATTTGCATCTTGTGACATGCATTTGTTAACTTTCTTAAATTATTATTTCAAGTGCTATGCAACATTTGTTAATCGCTTATCTACATCCAAATAGGCATTTATGACTTTTAGATAGTGTTGATCCTCAACCACCTGGACTACTTTATCAATGTCCAAGACACTCAGGACTTTCTACACCTTCTCCTTTAACTGGAGTGCACCA
>NC_024322.1:12374712-12381292 GCF_000523025.1 Cynoglossus semilaevis
TGTAGGGAACCTTTTAGTTTTTAATATTCTGTAAGTTCTCCATATTTGCTACATTGTCGTTATGCCCGGCTGTGAGGGTGTTTTCTGTAAACACCATTGTAAGTCTTCAACCACACTATCACCATGCTCTTTGTGTTAAGATGACCTCTGTCCACCCACTCAGGCTGACTAAAGGCCAAGGATAAAATTGTCATTGTTTTGTCAAGGCCACTGGTAAATTGGAGGATTTACAGTACATCACAGACATCTGTCCATAGTTCTGACACGTACTTCGACCGACATGTAACAATAGGAAAACATCACGGATTTTTTAGAGTGGTGTGTTGGTGGAACAGTACCTTTGTATCTAAAATAGTTAAGTTTTTAGCAGGAGAATCATTACAAAATGTGTACATTTTTGTATTATAATAATATATAATAATAATAATATATATAATAATATAATATAGTGATCAAAGTAATAGATGACAAAGTCAAAGGCGAAAGGGAAAGATTTTTAGGCAACGTTTTGTAGCCCCACATTGGGTGCAATGTTTAACAATGGCCACTAGATGGTGCAACAATCATTAGTAACCCAGTGGTGAAGCCACAAGTTATGTTTGTCTTCTGTGCTGTTTCGTTTTAATATCAGGCAGATTTTATGACATGACTATATTATTGATATTGATGTTGATGTTTATTAATTTTTTTGTTATGTGTCTTTTTTTTTTTTTAGAGAGGCCTTTAGGGGAAGAACAAAACTGGAGCAGGCTGCAGCTCACTCTGGTCATCCTGGTTCCATCCTGCCTTCTGCTGTTGGGGATCCTTGCCACTGTGTTTTTTGTACAGGGCAACCTGTGTGCCTACAGCCGCTCCCACATACAGGACCCTGAAGACCGCCTGGATGATCACACCTTAATGTCCCCGGACAAATGTCTTAAAGAGCTGATCTACGACATGAGCACCTCGGGTTCAGGATCAGGTGAGACAATGCTACAGCCACTGTCTTCAACAGGGCTAACAACAAACATTTGTAGCCCCTGTTGAGATTTTTTTTGTTCCGCATCTCACAGGTTTACCACACCTGGTCCAGAGAACCATAGCTCGGACCATTGTGCTGCAGGAGACCATAGGGAAGGGTCGATTTGGCGAAGTGTGGCGAGGCAAGTGGCGAGGGGAGGATGTGGCGGTGAAGATCTTCTCCACCAGGGACGAGAGCTCATGGTTCCGTGAGGCCGAGATCTATCAGACCATCATGCTCAGACATGAGAACATACTTGGATTCATTGCTGCCGACAACAAAGGTCGCAGAAAGTCTGGATGTATAAGGAACTTTACAGATGTAGCGTTCCTTTAACATCACACCAGCCTTGATGAAGTAATCTGTGGTGTGTGTTACTGCTGTGTGCTGCAGATAATGGCCTGTGGACTCAGCTCTGGTTGGTGTCAGAGTACCATGAACACGGCTCACTGTACGACTACCTGAGCAGATACACAGTCTCTGTGGAAGCTATGATCGTCCTGGCTCTGTCTGTGGCCAGTGGCCTGGCTCACCTCCACATGGAAATCATTGGAACACAAGGTAGGAGTGCGTTTGAGAAATTACCCACGTCAGGCCCTGGGACTATGGCCAGATGTCAGAAAGATGAGGGCATTGTAAAATCTATATTCTGGTTCTCTACATATGTTCTAAATACTTTGAGATTAAAATGTTTGTAAAAAAAAGAGGGAATAAAGTAACCATATAACGCTGCCTAAAATGGTTGTACACTACTGCCTGTAATTTCAATTACAATTTGGTTGGTTTGATTGACACCTCTTAAAAATGGACTAAATTCAAATCTTGTTTTGTTTCACCCATGGTTAAAATTCAGACAAAATTGTTTTCACATGTAATGAGTCACCACCAAATCCTTGTGTTTTATATCATTTTTTTTTTTTTTTACACTAATTATACCAGGAAAGCCGGCCATCGCTCACAGAGACCTGAAGTCTAAAAATGTCCTGGTGAAGAAGAACGGTGTTGCAGCCATTGCTGACCTGGGTTTGGCCGTGAAACATGACTCTGTCACCAACACCATAGACATACCATCCAACCACAGAGTGGGAACCAAGAGGTGGGACGGTTTAGTCCAAAGCACTATATATATAATCTTTATATTTATAATATATCAATAATTATTTTTCGCCTGCAGGTACATGGCTCCAGAAATCCTGGATGAGACGATCGATATCAACAACTTTGAGTCGTTCAAGCGAGTGGACATCTATTCGCTCGGTCTAGTTTTCTGGGAACTTGCTCGAAGATGTTCTGTTAGAGGTTAATTTTTTTTTACATAATCTTACTATAACCAACAACAAAAACTAGAGGAAATACATTTAAAAAAAATTCAAATATGTGTTGTGATTATATACAACTCTCGGTGTGGAAGAACAATAAAACTTTTTTTTTTATTTTATTTTATTTTAACAGAACTTAATGAAGATTTCCAGCTGCCTTATTACGACCTTGTGCCTTCAGACCCATCCATCGAGGACATGAGGAAAGTGGTGTGTGACCAGAAACTTCGACCCAACATACCCAACCAGTGGCAGAGTTGTGAGGTGAAACTCAAATGAGAAAAAATAGATAATTTACTTTTAAAATCAGAGACCTTTTAAAATCATAACTGTCTGTAAAAAGTTTGATCTGGAATTTCCTGGAAATGTCTCTGTGGTAAATATACTTCAAACTAATAAACAACCCTAATCACCATCTTTCTCATTTTTTTAAAAAGGGTGTCATCTGCATAGTGAGAGAACATAATGTAATATTAAAGTAGTAAAAAATACGAAGCAAGAAAACCAGTAAAGATAAAAAATACATATGGAGATGAGAGACAAAAATAAATTTAAATCATGTTGAAAATGTAATTTTTTTTAAGATGCTTTTGAAAACGTAGAAAGGTAAGGATGGAAAAAAAAGGCAATTAAAGCTTCACCATTTTTTATTTTATTTTGCATTGTAACTGTTTCCATGTTCGCACTGCAGGCCCTTCGTGTGATGGGTAAACTGATGAGGGAGTGCTGGTACGCTAACTCCGCTGCTCGACTCACAGCTCTACGGGTCAAGAAGTCTCTGTCTCAGCTGTCGGTGGTCAAAGACGTCAAAGGCCAGCAGCAATGAAAGGAACTTGGAGAAACATTTCTCTCTCTGTGGCCACCTGAAGCTGCATCTGAGCCATTCAACCTCAGAGAGCAGGACATCAGCTGGTTGTTGTTGGTGCCAAAGTCTTGTAGGAGGTTTCGCACGGACACTGAGACGCTCCCACAGCCATACGAAACTGAAGTATGTTTAATGTATGTACAAACTATTTTTGCTACCTCACACATTTAAGTTGCCAAAGCTTGAAGTTGCACATTGTGGTGTACTGTTTTTGTGCCATATGTTGTAGCAGTGAACACACGGTGTTGCTGGGTTAGGCGCTATGCTCACATTGACAATCCAGAAAGAGACAAATCCAGATTATTCAGAACCACTGGTCTGTTGGATTACATCAATAATTGAAGGGACAGATTCAAGCACAGATGTGAAACAAATAAAGTCTAATTATAAGGTTAGATTTCAAATACATCCACACTAACTGACCTGAGATTTAAAAAATACCACTGCACAGCAACAAACACAAATGTTCCAAAACGTATATGTAAGGAAATACAATGAGCTGGTTTTAATTTGCTAACAATTTAAATTCTCTGTGTGAAACCTGGGCCTGTTTAGTTGAACACAGAGACAGAAATTGAAGAAAGACACAATCTTCGTCAACAGTTCTGAGTCTATCCCTTATTTTAGTTTTGTATAACTTTCTGCTGCCATCTAGTGGAGTATGTAATTGTCTGCCTTGTCACCGTCCCATAGACGAACAAAGGGAAATTATTTGCTGTAAATAAATAATAGTTATCAGACCAAGTAAGTGAAATTAGCACACCTGGTGATGGAAATCACTGCCAAAAAATCCCCATAACCTGACAAATGACAGAAATGTACCTTTTCTGACATCATCCTCAGGGTAGAGACTTGTTTTTCAACAACTCTGAGAAACAAGGCTTTGACACTACGTGACATTTTGTCTAAAATTGCTAGACAGAGCCATTTTATGACGCTTTTGGTGATTGGCCACTAAAATTACACACAGAGTTAGCAGACAAAGTAGAATGCACTGCTGCGTACCAAAAATACTGACTGATTGAATGTATGTTTGAATGTCCGTGTTTGGACAAAACAAAGTCAGTTTGAATTAATGCTTGTTTCCATATGTGGCTTAAAAAGGATTGAATGAGTGAATGAATGAGGTAAAACGTGTACAACTAACGTGTATTTTACACTGAATTAAGCTTTACATCTGTGAAATGTTTAGTTGAATTTGGACGTGCATTTCTTCACGTACTTCACTGCTATATTTAAACTAGGGCTGTAATCAACCAATGAAAGTCTCGGTCAACTGAAGCTGCCAAAATTTCCACTGAAAATTGACTAATCGCAGTGCTTAATAGCCTTGTCCATGTAAATTAATTATAAATAAACATAAAGACTACTAGTCCATTTGGTTTATATTATATCAGTTTTGACCTAATTATTTTGCACCGAAATGAATTACACACTTGAGTCTGTCGGCTCTGACAGCCTTGTTACTTGCAAACTTTTCGTTCAACTTTTTTTCTATATATCTAATTTTGTAAAACGCTACCACACTGTGGATTCCTTTGACAAAACAAAAACCAGCCACGACATATCAACCAAACATATTGAGCAATTGACTCAGAGATTACAGTCCTAATTTAAAGACCTATAACTCTGCTGCCTCTGCACAGTGAAGATACTATTAAATACATAGAGTGTATAAGTGTATACTTTAAGTCATACTAACCAGGAGTAACCACCCGGTGCAATTTATGACTAGTGTCTTTTTTTATATATTGCGTTACATATTACTGTATTATGATATTGCTAATATGAATAAAGATAATACTTATTCCATTTAATGACTTTTTTAATGTGCATTTACTTCATATTAAAATATTTTGCGGAAATATTAAGGCATGAAATTAACAAAACATTATAATTACTATCCAAAGTCAGAATAAAGAACGATTAGGGCTAAACCTCTGTTGATACTTCCAGGTACGTATGATCCAATCATATTTCAGTCTCATGTGTCATCAGGTTTAACGAAATCTATCCTAAAGTCTTCAGAATCTCAAGAGTTGGCGTTCTAGAGCCTAAAACTAAAAGGCAATGAGACTGTTTCTTCCAACAGAACCAGAGTTCCGTTGTCGATTTGAGTGATTCGATTGTATGGTCATAGAACGCGTTCCCCTAAATCCACCCAGCTGTATCTAGCTAATTGCATGCTAGCTAGTTATTCTCACTCCTCTACTGTTGAGCGGACGATCTCAGCCTAAAGCGATTTAAAACGTTTTCCGTAAATAATTCCGTAAAAACGACAGAACATACTGGACCTTCTGCTTTAGAAGGGATGACGACAGAACATGACTAGTTGTTGAAACTGCAACTCGTGGATAATTTATGCAACGGAGTGACTGATGTCATCTTACAAGTTTTGGTGAGTAAAATGCTTTCTGTCTTTTAAATAATATTGTAATTTTATTGTGTTACTATTGATGCTTTTTGATGTACATTTAGTCGCAGCTGTGACTGGATTTGTGCTTCGTTGTTTCGTTGCTTTACTAGTGGTGTTATTATGGCAACATTGGGTATCTCGGATATGACAGCTTGTTGTGCTACGTTTCTGCATATATTTGTGGTTTCTGTAGACATAATGACGTCATTACGATATGGATTCATTCAGTAAGGACGCCACTCAAGGCCTAGGCCTAAGTATGACAAAGTTTAATATTTCTGAGATTTTAGAACCACATCTCGACTTGTGATGGTCCCCTTAGGGACGCCACAGGTAACTGACTAATTGTGTATACTAAAAAAAATAAATAAAAAAAAACAGAACAAAAAACAAACATCTTTGAAATACTCAAAGTCCAAGTGGTTCTTCTTTTTTTTAAAGGTAAAATGTTGCCATAATCTCTCCCTAATGTGTAAAATCTGAAACAATTAATGTATGCAGATTATTGTCATATATAAAAGAATATTTATTAATTAATTTTTTTTTTTAATTTTCACTTTGAATTGGCTTTTTTGCTGTTTTTGCTCATGTCAAATTACACATATTTACTGGGTTAACTAGTGTGCTCATTTTTGCAGATAAGATGGAAACTTGCTGTGCCACTCAGTGCTTTTCATCTTCCTCCTCTTCTTGTTACCTTTAGCTGACGTGACTCACTCCTCACTTTATCATCTGACACAGTTTGTATGCACAGTGATGTGGATTCGTCCGTTAGACAGAGGAAGTAAAGCTGGGACATCAAGGCCATCAGCACTTCACAGATGAGTCATTTTCTCATTTTACACTGACAGATTATTACGGATTTGACTGCAGCATCTGAAGCACATCACAGAACATCAAATGGTTTGCTGATAATTTATAGCAACACTTGTATATAATAAAAACATCAGATGTAACATAGCCTTACCATCGTGAAAAAA
>NC_024322.1:12381392-12382737 GCF_000523025.1 Cynoglossus semilaevis
CTTGAGTCTGTCGGCTCTGACAGCCTTGTTACTTGCAAACTTTTCGTTCAACTTTTTTTCTATATATCTAATTTTGTAAAACGCTACCACACTGTGGATTCCTTTGACAAAACAAAAACCAGCCACGACATATCAACCAAACATATTGAGCAATTGACTCAGAGATTACAGTCCTAATTTAAAGACCTATAACTCTGCTGCCTCTGCACAGTGAAGATACTATTAAATACATAGAGTGTATAAGTGTATACTTTAAGTCATACTAACCAGGAGTAACCACCCGGTGCAATTTATGACTAGTGTCTTTTTTTATATATTGCGTTACATATTACTGTATTATGATATTGCTAATATGAATAAAGATAATACTTATTCCATTTAATGACTTTTTTAATGTGCATTTACTTCATATTAAAATATTTTGCGGAAATATTAAGGCATGAAATTAACAAAACATTATAATTACTATCCAAAGTCAGAATAAAGAACGATTAGGGCTAAACCTCTGTTGATACTTCCAGGTACGTATGATCCAATCATATTTCAGTCTCATGTGTCATCAGGTTTAACGAAATCTATCCTAAAGTCTTCAGAATCTCAAGAGTTGGCGTTCTAGAGCCTAAAACTAAAAGGCAATGAGACTGTTTCTTCCAACAGAACCAGAGTTCCGTTGTCGATTTGAGTGATTCGATTGTATGGTCATAGAACGCGTTCCCCTAAATCCACCCAGCTGTATCTAGCTAATTGCATGCTAGCTAGTTATTCTCACTCCTCTACTGTTGAGCGGACGATCTCAGCCTAAAGCGATTTAAAACGTTTTCCGTAAATAATTCCGTAAAAACGACAGAACATACTGGACCTTCTGCTTTAGAAGGGATGACGACAGAACATGACTAGTTGTTGGAACTGCAACTCGTGGATAATTTATGCAACGGAGTGACTGATGTCATCTTACAAGTTTTGGTGAGTAAAATGCTTTCTGTCTTTTAAATAATATTGTAATTTTATTGTGTTACTATTGATGCTTTTTGATGTACATTTAGTCGCAGCTGTGACTGGATTTGTGCTTCGTTGTTTCGTTGCTTTACTAGTGGTGTTATTATGGCAACATTGGGTATCTCGGATATGACAGCTTGTTGTGCTACGTTTCTGCATATATTTGTGGTTTCTGTAGACATAATGACGTCATTACGATATGGATTCATTCAGTAAGGACGCCACTCAAGGCCTAGGCCTAAGTATGACAAAGTTTAATATTTCTGAGATTTTAGAACCACATCTCGACTTGTGATGGTCCCCTTAGGGACGCCACAGGTAACTGACTAATTGTGTATACTAAAAAAAA
>NC_024322.1:12382837-12397215 GCF_000523025.1 Cynoglossus semilaevis
TATGTCCTAAAACATGCTGATTTTACTAATAAAATTTTCAAAATGCTGTAATTTGATGAAAAACATACAGAAAGGATAAAATTTCAATTTTTTTCAATTTTTTCAATTGAGAGTGAGACCCAGTCAGACAGGGAGCAGCTACTGGTGGAGGTACCACAGTTTTCTGACAGACTAAATCAAAATGAGGGCATAACAGTACAGGGGACAACACTGTGATCATTCTCCTTCCCTTTTCTCCTCCGAGCAGTCAAACAGCACTTCTCAAGAAAAGGGGTGAACAGGAAAGTGTGTGTGTGTCTGTGTGGGTGTGCTCTACGTACAGCTATTCTGGTGAGGACATTTTTCTGATCTGCACTGAGACAGAGGGTATTTTAAGCTTTTTGCTTAATTTTGCATTTGGGCATAAAATTATTTGTTTTGTAATATTAATATTAGCATGGATCATCTTTGATCAAATTTTGTCCATGAGCAGTCTGTGACAAAATACTATTTTGTATTTTTGGCACAAATTTTTTGCACAAATTTAACCCCTTGGTGCACATACTGGGGTGTAAAATCTTGTCTTTTTTTTTTTTTGACATCCCATCATGAAATACTTTAGAATTAGGGCTGTGTTAAAGTGAAATTAACGGGTAAGATAAGGGAAACTAATGGTTAAGGTTGGGGTAAGATGTGCTCACAAATCACAAAAAAAGACTGTGTGTATTTGGGTGTGCGTATGTGTGAAACTGTGATCTACAGATGCAGGTTCACCACCACTAGTCACATGATGTGGATTTCCGCTTCGACACATTTTACTTATAGCTGCATGGCAGGTCATACTCACTGTCTCACACACACACACCGCTGCTGCTGCTGCAGGACATAATGGTGCTGTGAGAACTGGTCTACAATGCAGTCTACCATGAATTCCAATGGACTTCAGCATCAGAGCAGCCAAGACCGTTGCATCCTGGATAATGTTCGCAGGAAGAAAACGTCTCTGTGGTCCCGGCGTTCCCTGAGGGGCAACAGTGATCGACAGCAGACAAACACAAGCTCTCTGCCCAGAGGCTGCAAGGTGAGAAAACAGGCAACACAAATACAGAACTGAAGCAACATTGTTCACCTGTAATTATCTATTCTGTAAACCAAAAAAAAAAAGAGAAGTACAGGACCTACCTGTTCACATCCCTAAAGCTTTGAACCAGTTTCCTGAAAATAAGTGCTCTATTGTTTTACAGTCAAACTCTTGTGTTTCTGCTTTTGCAGCCTAAACCATGTCGCTCCAACTCACTGGTGGATTACTATGACCCACAAAGGTAGAACTTAAAGCTCTGTAGTTTCCTCTTTGTTTTTTTCAGTTGCAGTTTTTTGTGTTTACTTATAATTCCTTTGCATTTTTTTTCTTTTCCGCAGAACCACAATTATACTAGAAAAGCAGGACAACGAGACGTTTGGTTTTGAACTTCAGGTGAGCATCTGTTTCATTTAATTTTAGATTTCAACCTTTTTAACCTAGGTTTACCTAAAAGCTTTTATTTGCAAATCTATTGATTTTTTTGAATTTTCTTGAATTCTATTTTATTTTTAGAATTCTGAAATTAAATCTGAATTAAAGGAAATGACAAAAAAAACTTTAAAAAAGGAGAACTTAAGGAAGTTTATCAGAGTCACTGTCTCTTTGTTCCTATAATCAAATATTTAACAGGAAAATGTTTTGGTTTTTTAAAAATCATTCTTTATCATGTAGATCTGTGGAAAAAATGTATAAAACAAATCAGAATTCAAGGATGAGAGCAAAACAAGTAATTTGTAGAGCTGCTAAAAAAGTCAGTTTAATTTAAAGTCAAAAGCTTAAAAAAATCAAAATTTGGGGGTGGGTGGTAGAAGGAATCCTGACAATATTTGTGTGTACATTTTTTTTAACTCATCATTAAGATAACTTTTTACGTCATGTTTGTGTTGTGTCTGAAAGAGTAGGAACTGATAATGATAAGAGTCATAGTAACAGAAACAACCACAATAATAGCAACAGTAATAATACTAATAAATATTATTTCTCCATTGTGCTGATGCATTTTTAAAAATGAAATAATTGTATGCATGTATTATACAAAACAAATTTGAATTATTTTTTTACTTTTCTGTGGTTTTCCTTGCAGACCTACGGCCTGCAGCTGAAGAACAGCACCACAGTGGAGATGTACACCTTTGTGCACAAAGTGCAGACGGACAGCGCTGCTGAGAGTGCTGGTCTGACCACAGGTGGGGCGGCCACATCCTCCATATACACAGTTTTGCACACAACGCCCTCACGTTTTCTGGTGTACACACAGTCAGCGACGCAGCTGTGGTCACAAATATATATACTTCAATGTTGTGTCCTTCCACCCACGAACATGAATTTATGCTAAAACACAACAGAGTTGTTTCTTGTAAACTCATTGCTTACTTCCCACTTTCTGTGACCTCAATGACCGCAGGAGATGTTATCGTGACCATTAACGGCGCCAGCGTAGAGGGATCCTCGCATCAGCAGATACTTGGTCTGATTAAGGACTCGGCCAACAGTTTAAAGTGAGTGACATCAGTCGAAACGGCGTTAATGTCACGGTGTTAACGGTAATGGAAAACTGAGTAAAGAGAATGTGTTTTTGTTCAGGTTGGAGACGGTGTGTGGGAGTGTGGTGAAGCAGATAGAGCTGGAGAAGAAGATGAAGCTTCTGAAGGTGAGTGTGTTCAACATCCTGCGAGTCTGTGGTCGTTACACAGGTCGTGATGTTAGACCAAAACATCACGACTAGCGTTACAGGTGGGTTTCCTGTTGCACGGCAGTGTGACTGCAGTGTTGTTGGAGTATTTGTTAGCTTGTTCCAACATTAAAATCAGGTCAGTGTGAGTAATTTAAGAATCAGTCAGAATGAAATACCTAAGGGCCAATCCCTGCCTCTGTGATATTGAAGGCTGTAATTATGTATTTAGTGCATAGCACTTGCATTGGTTTTACGCAAATCTAAGGAACCTGTAAGCGTCTTAGCTGTGATTACATGCTACAGTGGGCTACAGTTCACTCTACACTCACTGGGCTCTCAGTGTTGCTGTTAGACCAGAAAATGGTTACTAGGCAAAAATAAAATAAAAGGCACAAATTACAACATTATTTCACTAAAAATGGCATTTTAAAAAGTAGGGAAAAATTAACTCCAAGATTTCTCCAAGGCTATCTTTAAACATTAGTCCAAAAATGTCTGAAGGTTAGCTTAGCACTAAGCAAAAGAAAGAAAAAAATAGGTCTGCTAAAGGCTAGCTCAACAAAGAGATTAACTCTCTTTGTTGAAAGACAAGCTACAATTTAGCTTACAGATGGTTACAATATTTGATCAAATTGCCATAAAGGTTAAACAAGAGCCCGGAAGAAAGCAGAACTTTGCAGCTGATCAAAGAAAGAGTGGTTGAAATGGAAACTTTTGTGAGTTGACCCCAGAAACAGTTCAGTGGAACCAGTGAAGACAGAATGTTTGTAAAATTGTTTGAAAATTTTGGCTGTCAGGTTGGGCTTGACTTACAGAAAATAAAACCTTGTCGTTTTTCACACTCACAGAACTCTCTACACGAGAAACTGATGGAGCTGCAAAAACTAACGTTACAGGAAAAGTGCCTGCTGCGAGGTGAGTGTGTTCTCAGCTGTCAGACCACAGCACTTCCTTTCTCACAACCAGTGTCATCTCTTCGAAGCGTGCTCACTGTGACTGACGTGAAATGTGATGAGCGCCACATAATGTAGAAGATAGGAGTTCCCCTGAAAAACAAAGCTGCTGACAATCTTCCTGACAACTGGAGCTTTGACTCACATGGGGCTTCTTGTTGTTTCCAGGTAACTTGAACGACAGCAGCTTCCACCTTTCCGTGGACTCTTCAACTAGCTCTCCCACTGTCTGCCATGGTCGTCGCTTTTCCAGTGACAGCAGCTTCAGGAGCGTGGCCACTGACGACAGCGACCAGATCAGCGTGTTTGACGACGCGCTCTCTCCCGGTCCCTTCAGTGCAGCCAGCAGCACAGACGACAGCTGCTTCTTCCCCAGAGATTTTTCCACACAGGAAGGCTCCAGGTGGTCCCTGAACTCCCGCCTCCATCACCAGTCCGTCGTCCGCTCCAGCAGCTCCAGTTTTGCCGGCAGCAGCAGCTCCCTCTCTCCTTCATGGGAGGAGACGAGGACCTCCTCTCTGTTCGGTACTCTGCCTAGGAAAAGCAGGAAGACCAACATGCGCAAACACATCTTCAAGTTGATCCCTGGACTTCAACGATCAGTTGAGGAGGAGGAAACAGGAGCAAACACTCAGTGACCTGTTGACTCTCACAACCATGAACTCAAATGATGACTCAAATGATGAACTTTCTTCTGAAAAAGATTTAGCTCCTGTTTGTCCACCCATTGAGTGTTAGTTGCGTTTACAGCAAGGGAAGAGAAGCGATGACTCAGGAAACTGACCAACCAAGCAAAGAGTAATAGCCAGTCAAAGACAGATGGGGGCGGGTCATGGACACCTGTGTCATCCAGTTGTTGACGATACAGCAACAGGACAATTTCATGACATGTAACAACAGAAGCAAAACACACAACATCATTAAATAAATAAAGTCTAGGACTGGTTCACTATGTGTCTCAGACTCATGGCACAAAGCATTATGGGAATGTATGATGTTCTCTTTTACATGAAGTGTAAATAAATACAAGCGTCACATTGTAATTACATTATGTGTCCACTAAATAAATGTCTTTCCCTGCTACCGTAATGACAGTGCGTTAATTCATTCACAGAACCTCAACAGCGTTAACAGACAACTTCAACAAAACTTTACCCTCATGAGAATCAGGCCGGATTTAAAGTTTCTATCAACACAGCTCAGCAACTCAACTGAAAACAGGATGTGGGTAAAGACGTACGACTCACCTGTTTCATTTTCATACAGTAAGCTCTGAAAGTGAACCTAGAACAGCCTACCAGTCACACAACACCAAACGACAGCTATCACTGCATGCAGTTTGCAATTTGCAATATTAATTTCATAAACGTTGCATTAACAACCCACTGATTTCACAGATAAGTCTTTTTAAAGTTGTTTCTTCAACTTGCAAAAAGCATTCTAACTACTGGCTGGAAAATGTTAAGAGATAAATACAGGCAGGGGGCAGCATCACACACACAGTTAGTGTGATGCTGTGTGTTTGACTTTTGATAGTTTCTAAATGATGTTTCCTTTAAAATAAAACCTGGCTTGAACCTCACAAACACAACAACTAAGCTTCTGGTCTTAACCCTGTTTGCAGGACAACAGAACCTGGTACTGATGTAGGAACTCACTCCTCTATCTATTGTACACATTCTATCACAGTGTGGTTTACAGGCAGCTTCAGTAATAAAATTAAAAAAACAACCACTACACAGGAAATAATCCAACAGCCAATCAAATCAACCACTGTCTAACTTCCCTTCCTGGTAAATCAACCTGCAGCTTTACCAGAAGTATAATCATTACCATATAATCTTGGACATCACCTTTTAAACTAGAAAAAACTTAATTCAAGCTTCTTGTAAATGTGTATTTTATATTTTCTTATTTGTAGTAAATGTGTATTTTATATTTTCTTATTGGTAACCTATCACCTTCAGTATGCTAACCTATTTAGCTAAGCTGACCAAATTCAAGGTAAATTTGAGGCAGTTTTTAAAAACAAATGGCAAAGTTAAAAACAAATTGACTAGTTTTTCTGACTATTATATACAATATGTCAAAACAGAAATTCAAGGTAAATTTGAGGCAGTTTTCAATAGTTAAAAAGTTAAAAACAAATTGACTATTTTTTTTTACGATTATATACAATATGTCAAAACATAATTAACAAAAAAAACAAAAAACTCAAATGAACACAAGTTGTTCAGTCAATTTTCATCCAGTGGAGCTACGTGTTAACATGCTAAAATGTTAACAAACACAAAATACTGTAAAAAGTTGCTCTTATTAAGCTTGGTGAAAATACAACATTTACTTAGCTAACGTTTAGTTAAGTACATTTTTAGTTTCATTCATTTAACCTTTACCAGCTGCTCTGAACAGTGTTCACACATTGGTCTCTCAAATTTCCACAGCTGCACTAGTTCAGGTTCCAATAATGTCATATGAAGACTTCAGCCACATTACTTAACGGTCTTATGTTACATAAAACACACCATAACAGGGTTAAATTCCTCCTTTTTCAGTCAGTACTGCAGGGTCAAGAAAACCTATGGAACCTAGGAGAATGTTAATCCAGACTCAAACTGTTACAGAAGGCATGCTGTCATCCAGCAGGGATTACAGATCCAGTACAATCACTCCATATGCAGATACCACAACAACAAAGACGCCTTGTTGGGTCCACAACAAAACCCCTGTTTCACAGAGACTTCAGCACAGACAGTGAATGGTAGTGGAACTCGGAGCCAGACTAACTCTCTTTTTACTCCCTCTTCCTGGCTGTAAAGGATGAAAACAGGTGCCGCAATGAGACCAGATGAGAAACGATAACCGAGCCATGTGTGCGGATCTTTCATTTTGAGTTATAAATCAAAGGTATTTAACAGAACCAGTGTCATAGTGTCAGAAATGGCAACCAGCCCAGTGGCTCCCAGGGCTTCCAGACTAACAGAGGAAGAAGAAAATGCACTGGTGTCTCAAGTAGTGGAGATCATCAGCGGCATCTCCCTGGAGTCTCTGAAGACCCAGGACAAGCCTGAAGACAGAGACGCATGGTCGATGGAGGAGGGAGACGACTCTGTCTTCTACAGTGATGAGGACCAAGGTCAGCAGGACAGAGAAGCAGACACACTGTGTGAGTTCAATCTAGATGAGGAAGAACAGCTTCTGGAATGTGAAGCATTGGGACTTATCCTTCAGACGGAGTCCGAACAAGAGGCAGAAGTGTTGACCTCCGAAGAGGATTTGATAGTCGAGAAGAAACAAAAAGATGACTGCAAGGACGGTCAGAGACAAAAAAACCATTCTTCTGATTCTACACAACCCAGAGCAGAGAGTAACAGCACAGCAGAACAGTTTGACAGAAACCAAACAGAATCTCTAGAAACAACGTGCATAAATGCAGCTGTGACAACACAACCGGAACAGAAAGGATCATGGAAAAGAGGTGAGTTCAAATTGTTTTGTTTTGTTTTTTTGCAGAGAGGTGAGTTCAAATTGTTTTGTTTTGGGTTTTTTTTGCAGTAACTTCAAACACATAAGTACGTTGACTTACAAAGTACAATTCTCTGCAGCAAATTTAGAAGTAAACGAAGAACTAGTGCTAGAGGCTCAAACACCAGTTCTTCTGAGTAATGAGGAGCGTCACAGAGAGCTGAACAAGGAGGAAGAAGAAGTCCCAACAGGGACGTCAAGTGAACAACTTCAGACATCAGGGCAAATTAAGGTACAGCAGGAACCAAAGCAGAGCTCCGACCTTTATGTTCCTGTGGGGTTTCATCAAGGTCCCAAACCAGGCTACTCCACTCTACCTCTGCAGAAGAAACCCAGCGACAGCTCCAGAGCCTTTGACCACCTCTCCTCCGCCTCCAAGTACAGCACCGTGTCCTACCGCAAGATCCGTAGAGGAAACACACGGCAGAAGATAAAGCAGTTTGAGTTCATGGTCATGAATTTGTAAGACGGTATCAAAAATAAACAGAACACCCTAATGTGACATAACTGGGTTTGAAACAAAGTGTGAACTGTTAATATTTATTGTTTGGTCTGTAATTGTAGAGAAATGCCAGCTAATAGGTGCTAATAAGGTTTCAGCATGAAAATGTAAAGCTCTTATGTAAAACCACCATTGGAGCAATGGATTAAGTGAATAACAGGCTCTGAGAATATAATCCTACTTTCTATAATAACCAAGATGTTGTTTGGTATTAGATGGGGGGGGGAGTATGCTGCAGTAGTAGAAAGATGTTGTTTGGTATTAGATGGGGGGAGTATGCTGCAGTAGTAGGATCCCTGCATGGCTTAGGAAAGGTTCTGGGTTTGATTCCACTGAGCCTCTAATGCCAGATTGGGTTATGGTAGACAGAGCTTAGGCCAAGAAATGTCTTATTTATCTGGTGCAGAAAATATAAATAATAATTAAAACTAATTCTTCAAGACAATCTGTTTTTATTTTCTGAAGAAAACGCATTTCACTCACTAAATCTGGAAATCACAGCAGTCTCATTAGGAATGATAAAGCAACACTCCCCCCTAGTGACAAAACCGTAAAAAATTCACAACAAAATATACATGAAGAATTACACAGGAAATTGAAAACCACAGGGGGAGCCATTTCACCCATTTACCAACATTACATAAAGAAAATCTAGAGAGGATGGGACACGATTTATACACGAAGAAATTATTATTATTATTATTTTACAAATACATTTAACTTGGCCTTGGAGTGGATTTTTTTGCAAACTGTGAGGCTCTGCGAGTTTGGGTGTAAACTATTTTTTCCATTTGCATTGGACTTTGTAGTCCAAATAATAATAATATAATAAAATTAATCAAGAGTTTAACTGACCAACTTAAATGTCAGCTGCAAATTTCTTTCCTGAAAATCAACTTCAGTCCACGTTAAATCTGAACATTGCACATACCCTACACAGTCCACTGTGCATGTTGGTACCATAGTATTTCCACAAGGTTCTGCATCGTTCTACCACAGCGAAGCCAAAGACGCATCCGTAGTGCACATTAGACATGTAATCAATAAGAACAGTCTTACAGTTTATATGTTGTAGTGGGTGAACTGCCATTTCTGCCGGTCGTTGAGGGGAACACATGGTTTGACATGAACAGAGTCACTGTTAGGCTCCGCCTCCAGACACACGCGATGGAGAGTAACCTCTGATATGAGGTGCTCAGCCTATATGAGGAACAAAAAAAAACAGCGTGAAAAAAAAAAGCTCAGCCTATATGAGGAACAAAAAAAACAGCGTGAAAAAAAAATATGCTAAAATGCTTTTGAAATAAATTTCAGCAGAACAGCCACAACATTGAGTTTCTCGATGTTGCAGCTCAGTGGTTTTTAAACTTGTTATCAGAGGCTTGTTGGGGCGAGAGACCAATTCACTGTCTTCTGAAAGCGATCTCTGCTCCCCAGGAAATAGATGGGTTAAATGTATATGTACATGTCCCTTTGATTGAGATAAAAAAATCTCCCTGTATTTTATACAGTTTTTTTACCATAGGATTTTTAGGCTGAAGTCTTTTTATAATGACAGATCTGTGAAGGCCAAGTCAAACACTAATCAAAGCGAACAGCTTCATATCAACCTACCATTGGTGAGTTGGTAGCTTTGTGGAACCATCGTTGCTCTGGACTGCTGTTGTTGCACGGTTGCAGAACAAAGCCGTTGTCCTGCTGCTGTGGGACAACACACAGGTCCTGCTGACGAATCTGCATCATCCAGGTGTAATTAAATTGTTGACTCTTTAAAAAAAATAAAAATAAAAAATAAGCTGGGTTCCAGAGATATAATTATGTCCTATGAAAACAGTTAGATGTTGAAACAATGGACCAGGGAGGCAGCGCTGAGGTCTGAAAGGACCACAGCCAGAAAGGACTGGTCTGGACTTGAACTCCACCCTTGTTTATTGTGGCTTGGATCCTGTCCTGGACAGCATTTTTAGTATCCTGAATATTTCTGTACTACATCCTCCAGATCTAGTTTTACAGCTCTAGAGGATTAATGTGGCCTACATTTGCTGAGAGAAATAATTGCTCAGAAGAAGAACGTTGACATATATATTTCTTAGCATTTAAAGAAAACTCAAAAAACACTGACCGCCTCAGTCTGGTGACATGTCTCCATGAAGAGAGAACTGTTCTGCAATGTCAGACATTTCCCTGAGCCCTGGTTGAAGAGCTAGAGGACAATTAAACCATATTAGAACCAAATTTGACTTATTGTTGGTCACATTTGTTATATTTCAGCAAGACTGATGACATCATCGTTCCACTGAACGTACCATTCCCTGGGCTTTGACCAGAGGAGCCTTCATGTCTGGGAACACGTTCTCCAGGTACCACTTAAAACTCTTGCACTTCAGCTTCTTCCTCAGCTCGATCTGCTCCGTGAGGTCGCCCACGTCAAAGGTGTTCTTGTCCAGCATGTGGTGATAGCCGTGACCGTAGAAGATGTCCTTGTACTCGTCCAGCCAGACCTCAGCCACCCTGGCCAGGTTACGCTCCACCGTCTTCTGTCTGTCTTTGGGGAATTTGTACGGATTCTGTCCACGGAAAATGTGTCCCACTCGGGAGCAGGGGATGATCTCTATTTCTCCCCCACACATCCAGATCTGTGAGAGAGGCCACATGTAGAAATAATATTCAAGTTAAGAAAAGCTGGTTAGAAAAACTTCATGTACAGAGTAAAACCTGATGAACAAATGCACCTTGAAGGAGATCTCCATGTTTTCTCCACCCCAAACGTCCAGGCCTCGGTCATAGGTTCCAAGCTCAAAGAAGTAATTTTTGTCAATTGAGAAAAGTCCTCCAGCCATAACTGGACACCTGTAAAGTCCAAAACAAAAATAAATGAATAAGCAACTAAAACTGCAGGGCATTGGCGATGGCATTTTTAACATTTGATATTTACAGTTAATTTAATAATAATTTATAATTAGGGATGCTCCCTGAGAAAATTAGTTATTTTAAAACCATGACAGCTCGCGTGTAATAATTGTAACAACAGCTGTAGGGGAGTGTCCTCCACCCTTTGTGCTGGAGGCCTTGAAGGGACAGGTCTATGCTCGTCTTCAGCCTCAACTTAACCAGATCACCGCTGTAGAGAACTTCAGCATTTTTTGACTGACACATCAATAACATCTGCCCTCATTTACGCAACTGCTAAAATAGACAGGATTAATGGTAATGTGTATTACATCACTGTTGAAGACCTCTGTGGTGAAATAAAATCTGTATTTTTGTTAAGACATAGTTTACTTGTGTTAATTTGCACATTTGTGCCCTGTGATGTAATTTGAGGGAAAATCTAGATGATTCTTAAGGGCCTAGGACTGTTGACTGTTTACTACATATTTATTTGTGTCATTGAAACAATATAAGAATTTTTTAAAGAAATTTGAAACCTCAACAGCGCAATGTTTCAACACATTTTGTTGTGGTTTTTGTCCAGATTGACTGTAGCTTTTCAGCAAACAGGAGTATCACTATCTTCACATAAAGAGAATAGCTGCGCTGCAGCAAAAGCGGGGTTTAATCCTTGCACTGGAACATGTCCAAATGGATATTAGATCCTTGGATGCAAAGTGACTTATTATCTCCTTCAGCATGGTGGTTTTTAGGATACTATATAGTGTTGCAGGGAGTGTAACCAGGCCACAGCAGCAGTTTAGACGCTGCATTCACGTTCATCAGTAGATTACAATAAGTACAAAGGCATTGTTAATGCAAAACTATGAGCTATATATACGTATATATATACTATATATATATATATAATATATATATATATACGTATATATATACTATATATATATATATAATATATATATATACGTATATATATATATTATATATATATATATAGTATATATATACGTATATATATATATATTATATATATATATATAGTATATATATACGTATATATATATATATATAAATGTACCTGAAAGGATCTGAGGCCGTTATGTTGTTGTTCTTCAGATACTCAGGAGACATCAGACTCCAGCCAAAGACCAAAGGCCATTTGAAAACGCCTCTTTGAAAGTTGTCAATCATCAAGTAACTAAAAAGAACAAGTCAGAGCAGAAGTAGGAGGGTATTAAAAACTATTTTATAAATCATAAAATTGAACTGCAGTACACTTGTCTGCAGCTATGACATGGTCAGTCATTCACCTCATGTCCTTGTCACTGATTACATCAATAACAGGGCAGGGCACCTTCTTGCGATCCAGACAAACTCGCTCCAAAAGTGGCTCCAACCAGCCCACATTGCACTCCACGTGGGAGTCAAGGAAGGTGAGCACCTTACCTAATAGGGAGGAGAGGAGAGCAAACATCCTGCTGCACTTTACAAAATAAACACTGTTGTTGCCCACTGTTACTCCTTTACTGTTTAATCAGTTGCACAGATTACCCACCATGACTGACTTTAGTAATGCTCAGTAGGACTCAATAAATGTTATTTTTATTCATTATAATATATTGAGTTACAAGACACGTTCCCACATTACTTTAGACCTACTGAAGGTTTTCCTCTCATTCTTCATCCATGACATTTACCATCGTACACGTCTTATTTGATCAACACATTAGTTGTGGCAACATCAGACCTGTCGAAAAGTCTACACAGATCACGCTACACATCTACTGCCTATATCATTACACAATAAATCACCTAGTGCTGACGACGTGTATGACACAAATTATTTTAAATTAAATTAAATTATTACAACAAACACTCTGTGACAGCTTTTCTTACCTTTGGCGACAGCAGCTCCAGCCAGTCTGGCTCTGATCAGACCCTGGCGTTCCTTCAAACGGAGGATTCGAACTTTGGGAAACTGGGACATGTATTTGTCCAGCGGCTCCTTCAGATATTCTGTGCCACAAGACAAGATAGTATGAAATTGACATATCCAAACATAACATCTACTTTACATGATAAGATTAAATAAATACCTTTGTCTAGGAGCAAATGTCAAGCAAATACAATACATTTTGCAAAAGCAAAAACAAAAAGCAAAACTAATTGAGAATATCAGTTTTACACAACCTCCATGTTACTTTGTTTCTCCTTAAAGTGTTTTAATGAGAAAAAAAAAACTTGGACATCTGGTAAATTAATTCTGTCCATTATTTTCTACTACACAATCATTTTAGGGGTCACTGGAACCAATCGCACCAATCACCACAGCTCACATCCGGATTCACATCTAGTGACCATCCTTTGCTGCCATGAATCAAACCTATGACCTATTTACTGTGAGGCAAGAATTCTAACCACTCCATCACTTTTTGGCTACACGTTTACCTTAAACTCTCTGAGGTCACTTTTACTTTGCAGCTACATCCCACAGCCTTGTGGAGCACTAAGTAAATACTGTTCAACTTAACTATTACTACTTAATCACATTCATCATTGAATGATCAGCATATACATATCTATATATATTTGTTTCTTGTCATGATGTAAATTCATTCTTGTACAGTCTTTGCCTCTGACCCCTGTGCTGCTGCAACACAAACATTTCCCTAGTGCAGGATCAATAAAGTTCACTCTTAACCTTATGCTCACACTGCAAATGTGCAGTGCTTATGAAAGAAGTGTCTGTTCCAAACAAAGCAATGATCTCATCAGTTTGTCAGTGTTGACAGTTTTATTCCCAGCGTGAAGGCCAGACTAAGGTAGTGTGTGTGGTACCTCTGGTGCTGAAATCATCCACCAGAATGATCTCTTCGATGAGGTGTGGAGGAGATCTGTTGAGAACGCTGTGCACAGATCGCAGGAGTGTGGACCACACCTCATCTACAAAGCAGAAAATCACGCTGGTTGACGGCAAATTGTCGTGCACCCGTTTCTGGGCACATCTGTAAGGAGGGCAAAAAAAACACGTTGCAGAAACAGGCTGTTGGGAGCGAACGACTGAACTGTGGCGAAGAAAACTCACCCCTCCGGCCTGACGTCAGGCATGCCACGGTCAATGGGGATCTGGTCACTCAGATAGACGTTGAAATGCCCTTCGTCCCATCGTTTCTTCACCTCATCCTCCTCGTTACTAGCAACCTGAGCTGCAAGACCAAACTGTCCCACTGCATTGGGGTCTCTGGGAGACAGAGTCACATCCAGAGAAAGCACTTGGTGGACAGCTGTCTTGTTGGCAGCAGTGGAGTTATCCTTAAAGCTCTCTTTTACCTGTTGTCTGATTACAGGCTTCTTTAAAACACTTATGTCACTCTTATTAAATGACCTGACATGTTCTTGCCCATATTTTAGCTTCACCTCTTTTCCTCTGACATCCCCATCAAAAGCCTTGTTGTTTTTTTCCACGACCTCAAGCTCACCCCCCGTTTCTTCCTTGGCCTTGGCTTTGTCTCCAATCTTTACATCCACTGCGTTTTGTTCTTTTTCTGCAATTGGTTCAACAGCATGACCGTCCTTCTGAAAATGCAGCTGCTGCTTTTTCTCAGTGTCTTTATCAGACACTTCTTCTGCATCGTTTTTCTCCAATTTGTCTACATTCAGATCCAAGTCTACTGCTTTTTTATTTGCAGCAACGTTGTGTAGGATGTCTTCTTGTTTTTTTGGGTCCAGACTGTCAGCCCTGGGGACATTATCTCCCTCTTGATTAAGAGA
>NC_024322.1:12397256-12454050 GCF_000523025.1 Cynoglossus semilaevis
CCCTGTCTGTACACCTGGTCAATAATAATGTCCGCATGGAGTGGTCCTTTGGCCTCTTGTGTGGCATCCACTGCCTGTACTGGACTTTTAAATCTCTTCATTATCATCTCTGACTTCTTGGACTTCTGTCTGAAAAGTTCCCTCTCTTGAATCACTCGCTCTTTTAGCAACTGACTGTTGGCATCGTTTATGGATAAGCGGAGTGCAGCCATGTCAAAAAGGAGCCAGATGACAGAGGCGATGAACACAAAAGCGAAGAACCTCCCACTGCCCCTCAAGTATCTCTTCACCTTCTTCATTTTTTAAACAAACAATAAAAACTTATGCTCTGTGCAGTGAACAAAGTGTCAGAGTGTTAAACTGCGAAGGACACGTTTGTTTCCAAGACAAAGTTTGCTCGACTTCGGGCAGTTCGGCTGCCTGCGTGGCATGCTAGCGATAAAGCACAGACTAAGTCAATCAGTCAGTAAGCATAGAACTGTCACTCAGAAAAACACACTCCGATAACCATGGCTCAAAACAATGGCTCAGTGTACAGTACTTTTTCTCCGTGTCTCTCCACTCAGGTCCAACCGCCCGGAAACATCACTTTTAACTGACCGACTTCTCACCAGACAAAAATAAAGCTGGTTAAAAACAGTTGCTGAAGTTACGTCTACGAGATTCCACGGCACCACAACTTTAACTGCCACGAAGGTTTGTATGAAAGCTGACTTCCACATTGCCACTGCATTCTCATTGGACAGGCAGACAGGAAAAAGTGCAATAAGGAAGCCGATCAATTTCACAGCATAACGCGCGACGACACCGGAAGTGGTGTTTTGACTTAAAACTAAAACATCCTTAGAATAACTATTAAAGCCGTTTTAAACGATTTAAAATGATTATAATTCACATATATTGAAAGTAAGAATTGTTCACATATATCAATCAGATAGACTGCGGCACAGTAAAGAAAAGAAAAAGCCAACTGTTTCGCGAGGCTGAAGCCAAGACGACCGGAAGTACAAGTTAGTAATACGGTGGCAACCAGGACGTTTATACAACAATAAAAGTTCACCTTTAATAGTTTTTAGCCTGATAAAGTAAAGGATATGAATTAACAACAGATGGTGTGTTGTGCCTTACGTATTTTAAAGGTATCTGCTATTTTAGTGGACAAGAATATTCTTTCTTAAGTGTCCTTTTATGTTGAAATCATATTATTTCTACATGCGTTCCTTCCGTTGTTTTAAATCCTGATGCTTCACATATTTTTTGGTTCTCTTTTAAATGGAAACCTATTTTTGTACATTTCTATACAGACTTGGTTGTGTCGTTGAGATCTTTTTGTGACTTTTTTTTTTATCTTGGTGGCCTTAACTTTCCAACAAGGAATATTAAATACGCATTGAGATGTTTTGACCTTTCCCAACTACCCTGTGATTAAAGAGTTCCTCCTTTGAACTTGGGATGTTGTTGTTCTTAACAGCCCAAAGTCAAGGTAAATGGATAGATTGTCGAAACAAAGTCTGAGTAACATCCAACTGATTTATACACCCATTGTTTCATAAAAAAAACAAAAAAACAAATCTCAATTGTCACAAAGTAGTTCAAAGCAAATACTGTATTTTACTGCCAAAAAATATATTAAATAAAGAAAACCTATTTACGTTCTCTCCTATTGTTAGTATTAATTTAATTTATATGTTTTTATTTATTTATTTTATTTTATTTTTTAAAATAAATAGAAAGACCTACTTATTACATTTCAGGTATTCACAACATTCAATTGTTGCAAAACAGGACTTCCAACTGGTGGTGAAATATCATGCATTTGAGATGTCATTAGATAAATCCTGGTACGTAAATGGAAGTGAGTTTTGATAAATACCTTTACTGTAAGGAATCACAGATGGAGACGTACACAGGTCTCATGGAGTAAAAGGTTGTGTCTGTCTGGACAGGCCTGTAACCAATCAGAGAAACATTCACAATATTTAACTAATTTTGTTTCATCTTTTCACTACACCACAGAATATTGCCATTGGTGCCATGTTTTTGTCCTATAGGAGGACAAATATATTATTTATTACTTTAAAAGCATACTATTAATACAAACAAACATGATTATGTAATTCCTTATATGCATGGTCCAAGACAGTAGCAGACACAGCACTCAAAACAAGCCCACAAACTAATACAAAAATACCACATAATTGTCAAAAGTAAGGCCATCGTACTGGCTGTGAGGCAACATATCTAACCAGTAAACCACTATAAGATCTATTTTCTTTTCCCTTGGACATTTCAGTGGTCTGTACTTATGTATTGTAGCTCTGTTCTGGGCCTGATGACCTTTGTTGACTTAAAACAGTACAGGTTTTGCCAGCTACATACTGGCAGCAAGCAGTGTTGATGTCGACAGCAAATATTGATTTAGCCGTAGTCTTTGAATAACACACTATTTACTTTTAGTCATGTGAAACACTTTAGTTTACTTCTAATTTTAGTCAACTAAATATCATAGGAGTTTTAGTCAGGCAAATCTATGGTATCCTAAGTCAACTACTGTAAATGTATCTCCAGAATTTCCAGTCAATGGAAATATCAAATGTGTTTTAGAATGTTAGACTTTTAAACTTTGATTGTCCAATACAAGCATAGAAACAGATGTAATATGGACTATGTATTTTGTTTTATTCATCTGTCTATTACCATATTAAATATTTGAAAATAAAAAACTCAAACAGGTGAAGAAAATATGTTGGTCTTAATGACACTGCACAAGAAATAGAACATTCATCTGTAAATAATTAAAACAAGTATCAGTGAGTGGTGTTTTCCCTGCGATATTTGCTTCACATGTTTTACAGAGGCTCCTGTTGTCATATGTGACGTGACCAAATGTAGGTCATTTGTTTTTGTTATAAACCTCGCGTTAAAAAGTCTGTGTTCTTCACTGAACATACCTTGGGTTCATTGTTGGAAATCGCTGCTTACGACTGAAAGTAGTTTAAAAGTAGTGTAAACTTTTAACGTGCAATAGCAGTTGCTCTGCTGCTGGAGATCAGCCTACCCTCACAATGTGATTCGTTTTGATTGGATCCCGTCTCTATTTGTCCCGCCCTAATAAATTCGTCTTTTGATTCGTTTATCACAGTGTTCATCACAATCGTCATAGGTTTCGTCATCGTAGCGGACTTTTTTTTAAATAGTTTTCGTGAAAATGGTTCATTGACGAATGTTTTTCAAACAAAATTAGGCTGGCAGCAAGGGAAAGCACATTATCGAAACGAGTCGATAAATTAAACCGACAATTCTGTGTGTAAGAAAATGACACCGCCATATATAGAACTAACATTTCTATATAGAATACATATGGAACCGCCCCGCCCCCGGAATCTGAATGAGATTAATGAAACGCGCGTGCGCACACGCACACGCACACACACACGCACAATTTCATCTCTAAAAGCAGTGTTACTGCGACCATTAGGCAGTGATTAGTGAAGATGGCGACAGGTTTTCCTCTTCATCAGCAGGCCTCTCCTGGGAGTCACACTGGCTCTATCCAGCCTATTAACAGTCCCAACACGAGGAGGGAGGAGAGAGGGACCTCCCATGGCGGCTGCCCTTAGCCACACTACACAGGCTTTCATTAGTCTGTTAGCTAAATGATTGGCCTGAGGATAGCCCCAAGCTCCACGGTGCATGTGTTAGCTTATATGCCCCCATTTGATGGGCAAATGTATTAATTTATTCTATTTCTGTATTCACATCGGGTGCAGCCATGGACTGGTGAATACGACTGTATTTTCCATAAACTGTTCAGACATGGGGGTGAACATTATCAAAACGAGGTTATACACAAGTGTCAGGCAGCAAAGTACACTTTTGTTGTGTACACATGTCAAAAGATATGAATATTGTAGCAAATAAAATGACCACCTTGGACCTTATTAGTAGGATTATTTTTTAATGAACTGCTCAACAATGTGTTCCTAATAAACTGTGGTTGTCAATTTTGTTTTTGGTTTTGTTTGCCCTTACTACTCGTTTGTATAACTTTGTTGTTAATTTCACCCTTTAGGCAATTTATTATTATTTATTCTCAATTTTTTATTTATTATTAAAATGCCTTATTTCTATTTACTAGCTGTATATGTTAGTATTGTACAGTATTTATATTAAACAAAAGTACTTTTTACTAAAATATCTATCTATCTATGTATCATAACACCAAAAGTCTTATAAAATAAGTCTTATTCAAAGTCAGTAATGAAGATCTGTCACTCCTGAGTGTGCCTCTTGACCTCAATATTAAAGAATCGTAAATGGGATTTGGTTTAAGAAGTGTCTCTAAAATGACTTGACTCAGTTACGCAATTGTAATGTATACACTAACCCTTTCTGAATGACTTTCATTTGTGCCAGTAAAGAGTTTCAAGTGTGGCTGGGGCCACAGTGAACTGGAATGTTCCAGACTTGATGGAACGAAATAAAAAAAGCCTTTTAGTAGTCAGTGACATCGATAACCTGATCGCTGTGACTCCTCACATCAGAGGGATTCCACTAAACTGAGACAAATGTTAATGCTGCACTGACACTGGCTCATGTACAATGAGTTAAATGCACTTGTACTGTATCTTTAGAACATGTTAATTAGACCCTGGAATTAAAATGACAACAGTTGGTGTGTGTAATTTACATAGAGGTCATGTTGTGCTAATACGGCACTCGTTGAAACAGACAGCCAGCAACAATATGGTTAAGTCTGACCCACTGACATTTCCAGCTCCAAATTATGCACATTGTGTGAATTAAATTAATTAGAGAATTCATTAAGAAATATGGCTTGTGGAAACGAGTATAATATTTAGTTATGTGATGTAATTTTCTTTCATTGTTAAATCTAATTTGTTTCATAACACATCCTGCGGTATTTGTGCCCCTGTGCTAACTATGATGTATATAATTTGTTAGCCATTTAATTAATTATGATTAGAATTAGTGAATGTACAGCTTGCTTTGACAGATGGTTCCCATCAGGGAGACCTTTGCACAATTAACTTATAATCAATTACATCCCATAATTTTCCCTATTACAACCTGAAGAAAAATATCCCCAGTATATACATCTGATAAATGTTTGACGCCAAATACATCAAATGAGCAATTATATATAATTTGTTTTTTTGTTGTTTTTTAATACAATACAGATAAACAACTTTGATTCATTTCATGCTTTGTGTATATTCTACCACTGTGAAATGAACCCAGTGTTTAATCTTTGTCTGGGCTCTCAATTCTCTCATTTGGTGTTTTTCTTCTTCTTCTTCTTTTCACACTTTATTAAAAGTCTATAAGATATGCATTAATTGCTTTTACAGCTAATGTTAATGTTGCAGCGGTATATCGTTTCATTACACTCAGAATTATTAAATATGCTCCAGGTTTGTGGGCTTAGACATTATTTTACACTTGTAATTTCACTTTGAAGTACTACTTATGTTGGCAAATATTTAAGCATTTATTTGTCAGACTACCGCCTCGTTGTACAGTACCTGCTCTTGTCCACAAGATAGAGCTCTAACTCTGCTCCTAGTGTTTGCGCCAGTCCTCGGAATCTAGAAAAAAACCCCTGAAAAGTTACTCTGAAACAGAACTACAGGTAAAAAAAAAATACAAATAGAAAGAACATTTTGAATATTGTGAATATTTGAAAATGTATATGAATGATAACCAATATAGGACATCATGCAGGTATCAAAATATCACAATAGTATTTATTTTTTTTATCGAGAATGTCCATAACTCGAGCAAAATCACTGCACCTACTACTGTTTATCTGTAAGCAAAAATGAAACACAACAACGTTTTTCTTGGTGTTTTTTTTTTAACATAAACGTCCACACTTATTTCCCTGGACAGTTGAGTTTGGTAATAATTAATATACTTTAGATATGATGTCATCATACAGGTTCTATTGCTTGTGTATTACTGCGCAAAATCCAACTGGTGTGTTTGGAAAATTCCAGAAAATAAGTTAGAAACCAAGGGGGGGCATGGTTTCTAACTTAATTTCTCTGTTTAAAAGTCCACAGCCTTTATCAATTTTCTGTGTGTGACATCAAGGTGATAGTGATTTTGCTCCCACTGGACATGACTTAATGTCTGACATAAAAAATAACTACATAATTTGTCTCAATCCAGAGGGCTGACTTGGCATGGACAGCAGCAGCAGTCCTAAATGTCACCCTGTAATGAGTTCTGGCCAAAGGTACACAGTTAGGACAGTGCCCGCTGGCACCTGAGATGCCCGGTGGCCGGCTTTTTACCCCAAAGCCATTTGGACACAGCCAGTTTTCTTTGTGAACACTGCTGTACACAATCTGCATACAAACAGAAAACAAAAAAGTTGGTGAAAGTTTTATTTCACCCTGGCTGGAGAGGACAACAGAAAGTGTTGTTAGGGACTAACAATGCAAAAATTGAGGAAAGAATATATATATATATAAACAACAACACTGCGTGTGGTGTTACCTTCAGGGAATCTGATCATTCTTATAGACTCTTTCGCACCAGGTCACAACTTGCGTCTCTGCCTCGTCTGAGAACTGAAATTAAGTTGCTCTATCAGTTTTGGAAAAGTAAAATATAATAAAACATAATACAGCTCAACACCATGACAAAGGTAGAGATCTCTGAGAAAGGTGATCTGACATGTTAGGAAGAAAGTATTTTAATATTTTTATAGTTTACATTTTATATTTATATTTTTGTCACTTTTTAAAATGTGACAAAAATTGCTACTAACATTTTAAACTAACATTAAAAGAATTTAAATAAATATAGAAATAAATAATGATTTTTCTGGTGATCTGACCGTATGCTTTTGATCACACAATAGTGAAATGGCCTTGCTAGTCAGGTATCACTGCTGTGCTGGAGGAAGAAAGCAAGAGAATGCACTTTTCAAATGCCACAGTTTGGTGTATCACTCCCTGCCTGTGCTTCTTGGCATTTTTAGTTCCATTATTTCTGTTCCAACTCCCGACCATCACAGGCCAAAATGCAGCACCCAACATTTACAGAGCATCATTTCAGAAGAATGCGTTTGTACCCAGAACCAGTGTATATCAGGAGTTCCTTTAAACTCCCCACTCTGTCTTTTTTACACTATTGGTTTAATAACGGAGGCATTCTGAACGTCTCACCAGCCGTCTGTTCCTCTGCTTGATCACAGAGCAAGTTGACTTCTTTTGTTTGACTGCTATGAAACCTATTGGCAACACACGGGGGTTTATTATCTTACAGCGACACAGGAGATGATGGAACATTGTATCTAAATTAGCTTTTTCTATTTCCTGGCGAATTAAATCAATCCCATCCCTTTATGTTACTTTTCATCTGCCTTTTGTCTTGTTGCGGAATCTTTTCTCTTTCCTTCTCATTCATCTGTTTTGCCCTTTCCTTGATCTGATAGCATTAAACATATAATTAAGTCATAAAGGAGGGGACTGATGAGTGTAGCAGATGGTAATTGCGTCCTACATTTGAATGAAATGATATGCATTGCTACAATTTACAACCTTCCCCTCATATTTTATTCAGCAACCTTTTATCTCTTTTCCCTCAGAATTATTCTGCAATAAATTTAGACATCTTATCAATAGCCAGAGTGATAGTGGCAGAAACACGGAAGGAACGAGCCCTGGCCATTTTATGCTGTTTAGAATAATTTTCCATCATAAAGGAACCATCAGAGCTCCTCTATCAGTGTAGAGGGAAGGATATACCTATTTCCAGTGAGGAAGTCGACGCTTTGTGAAAAAGCTGTCAATTTCCTGTTAGCTGAAAAAAAAATGTAAAGGAATGTGGGCTTTTTTTTGTTTGGTTAAAGTTTGATCAAGGTGTCTTAAACTAAGAGTAACCTATCCTTTGTTAAATATTTGTTCTATTTGTTGAGAAACAACTGACACACAAAAATTCAGTCTCTCTTAAGAACCGAACCTGAATCATTAAGAATCTCTGGATTTAATCCGTCTTAACAGTCCACGCAGTAAAGGGTTCTTTCACTCAGATCAAAAACTGTGCCACATCACTACGGGCGCATAGTGTGCCATTATAAATAAATGCATCAGAATGACCTAAAGGCTATTTTACTTACGTATCTGTTATCTAAGGTCAAACTGAATACAATGCAATAGTTCAGAGGTGCCAAACACAATCACTCACCGAGCCGAAAAAGAAAAAACACAGTCTAAGTTGTGACCTCCAACCAAGGCTTTGTCACAACACTGATAAAGGTGTCCATCGTGCCCAATTCTTTAGATTCTTTAAAGTCACAACACTGATAAAGGTGTCCATCGAGGAACTCAGCTGAACGAGTTTGCCAAAGCGCATGTTGTCCTATACCTGGTAAAAGGCAGCAATACTTTACATTATATCTTAAAAACAGTCTGAATTAGCAGGATTTCTATATCCCATATCAAACATGTGGTATGTAGAAAATATTTATATATTCTATTAAAAATAATGACAGTATATTTGTCTTTGACAGTAAGACACGTCGTTGGTTCGGTGTTAATCCCATCTCGTCTGAAGGATAATTTGTACCTACAGTTTACTTCCACATAAAAACTTTATTCCTGTCGTAGCAAAGAGCAGAACAGATGAATGGAGAAATGCCAGAAGGAGCTTTTTGTTCCACTGACATGTTTTCCTTTCACCAGTCCCTGGTGAAGTGCTGGACTCCACTGATATTTGAGAGCTGGTAGCCAGGGCGATATAGGTTTAATTCTCATGTTACCTCCAACCTGCCAAGTACAGGCTTTGGCTGCCAGCTGGAAGGCTTTCATACTTTTGGTGTGCAGGCGTGAGGAGTGGGGGGTATTAGTGGGAGCAAAAGAGATGAGGGCGAGTGTACAGTACACACACAAGTGTCTGTAGACCTTGAAGGTGTGACAGAAATGCTTTCCACATCTAGACACCCCAGGCACTTAGCGTTTAGTCATGATGCAGGTCCATTACCTTTAAGTACAAGTACTTATGTTTGGTCGCCTGTTTTTACAACCCTTCTACCTTGAAAGGAATCTACCCGGGGTGACCCAACTCTATTTATTGATGCCTCCTGAGTTTTCACTTGCTGGTAATAGACTGGAAAACACAGATAATGTGTTTGATCGATCAACGTGAACAAATTTCATTTGTTGGGATCAATAACAGTTTACAGTTGACAGGGCCCAAAGAACTACATTTATTTGAGCTTTTTGATTGAAGCTGTCTTGACAGACCGGCAGCAGGAGACACACCAGACCAGGCCTTTGTGGCAGGCATGGGCTCTTCTGTTCTATTATTGCCAGCAATCTGTATTTAAAACTAATATCAGTGTGTGCTGCATGGCTCGGGGCAAAAGGCACCAAACAATAGAATGTGAAAAATAACAATTCCCTTACATTTTTCATTGGTATCCATTTTTTCATTTGAGGGCATGATGATTAGATTCTTTTTCCAGCAGCATGATTTGGATTATGTTTTCCCTGTGTTCAAAATATAATAGAAAAGTGATGTGGAACCAAAGGGGGAAAAAAAGAAGGAAATTAACTGACGTGCAGGAGAGAGGACGTTTCCATGGCTCAACCTTTTGCAGTTTTCTTCATGTTTCTGCTTTTCATGATCATGCTCCGTGGAACGCCCTGCAGACATGAGAGCCTTTGCTCTGTGTCATTCAGTTCCAGGCCAGGCCACTACCTTGTGCACATACAGACAAAACAGCATGAGATGGGAAGTCCACATGGATAAACATTTACTGTGGAAGGTGTTGCTGCAGGCAAGAGCTATTCAGAGGGAATTTACTGTGTGTACCCGTGTTACGGCAATAACCCTCTTATGGAGTCGTGTTTGCAAAAGCTTTTAGATCCAGTCTTGTAAAAGCACTCGTGTTGGCCGCAGCATTAAGGACTACATATTGGAGTACATTACATACAGTGTGGTGTTTGTTATTGTTTAGCACACTTCAAGTCTTGCCACTAAAAGTGTTTTTATTTTAACAAATGGCACAGACTTAATTACAGTTACTAATGCATTCTAAATCAGCAGATTGTTACGGTAACATTTAAAAACCAAACTCTCTCGTCTCTGTCCAGTTGTTTTAGCAAATTATCAAAAATTGCTGGTTGGATGATTAAAATTTAGTGACAAGCCAAAAAAAGTTATCTGTATTAAATAAACAGTAAAAAAATTATTTAAAGAAAATATATCCAGAAGAGATTTAGCAAATGGGGAATTCACCTCTCACTACAGGCCACTGATTTTGATTGTTGTTTTTTAAGTGATGACCTAAGATGGTTGATCAGTCACTTATATTTTTAGGAGCCCTAAAATTTTTATCTCCCATTGAAAAAACAAGTTTATGACTGCAGTGTGGTTAACTGTAGGACAGTAAATGCCAACTGGATGAGTGTGAGCTGAAAAATTCACGTTGTGTCTTTTGGTTTGGTCAGAACGTGTAAATAAGCACGTCTATATTTAAAAAGAAAACTTGTTTTCTTACACCCAACTTCTAATGTATTTGTTTGAGGTTCCATTGCATTTTCACCACTCCCTCTTGTCCACCTGGACCATTGACTTATTGACAAATGTGCATGTGGACCTTTAAAATACGTATTTGAATACCCCTGCTGTAGAAATTCAATTGTCCAGTGGTAGTGCTGTTGCTGGTGGGGATGGTGTTTTCCCATACATTGAACTCACTACTGGCCCACTGTGACTGATCTGTGGCTGTATTCTCAGTGAAGGCCATGAACTGGGTTGGGAGGACAATGCCATACGACTGCTGGTCCTCTTGCCTTATAGATTTGGCACAGGTTAGTGAGAGCCGTGAGTTGCATATTGTTTGTGTTCATTTGAATAAGGACAAATGTCAGATTTCCATTGCTCCGGGGGGCTTGCATGTTAGATGATCAACTCTTTTGGGCCCCTGGACGTGGGGTCATCAGTACTGCTTCCAGGTCACTGTCACTGCATGGTGGTTCGGGGCCATAATTGACCTTTTGACAGAGCAGAAGGGGACAGCGTTTCTCTGAGGGCAAGAATAATCACTTTACATTTACTTGCAGCAGTGCTCTTGTTAGCTCATTAAGGAGTTTGTTGTATTAAACATTCCATTTGTGGAGTATTTTAATGTTCACAGGCCGAAGTTTTATCTTATGAATAATTGATGAAAATCACTTAAATGATTTGTTAAGCCACATTGGGGTTTTTAAGTAACATGTACAGCTAAAAACATGACATAAGTGAGAGTGCTTCCATTGTTCTATAATTTAATAAATGTACACACAAGTGTAAGTGGGTAATATTTGTGTAATATGTGAGTTAATGAGTCAGAGTGTCATGCCTCCTTTTTGTTGTGCTGTTTATGGCGACATAGAAAGGTTGATCATAGCCTAAATCCCTTGAATCCTTGAGGTTTTAAAGGCTTCTTTCCAGACTATAACAGTGAAAGCAGCCTGTTCTTACTGCTCAGTGGGCTGGTTAATGCTCAAAACATAACACCCACAGCCATGTCTCTCCTTCAACAGTGATTTACATGAATTATTTTATGTCATTTTTCTTTCCTATATGTTAATTTATATCTTTTTTTGTGTGTCACCAATAATCACTGTAACCACAGTAATAACCTTAGACTTAAAGCTTTCCTATAAAACCCCTGCAAGTGCTGTCACAAACACAGAGCTTGTCGTTTCATAGAGTCCTGGTTTTGAGCATTAGGTATAAAATGCTGTTGCATGAGTCTGAGGGTAGAAAAATGCTTCCAGCATCTTTTCTGGGATCTTGAGAGTATTTAGAAAAAAAAGAGCCAGAATGCCAAGGGGCAAGCCTTTGAGACCAGGGTATTACATTATTAATTAAAATACAAGTCGCCTTGTTGCCCATGGGTATACAATATAACACACTTGATTGAATCAGGTAGTGGCAGCACAGGCCTTTTGTATTTTGCGCTTGAAGGGACGAGAGAAATTTGAGCTGGGCTGTATTACTCTACACACAGAAACATGTTTGGAGAAACGCTTGAGAGCTGTCGTTAAAATATATGATTTAAAATGCAGTTAAGTCCATGCACTCATCCATCAACTCTGTTTTCACCCAACATATCGTGGCGATGGTGATTAAAGGTTTTGGGAAAGACTAGAGATTTTTTTTTTAATTATTTGTTTTGAATATGTGAATGTCTCAACTTTTCCAGTGCATTTTTAATTAATTTGTGTAATTCCTCACTCGTTACTGGTCTTGTAAATCCTCTCTATATTTTAACAGCAAATAAACAGCATTAAAATAAAGTAAAACTTGTGTCTTACCCCATTTCCTTTTTTTTCTTTGTTCATGAAAGCTGAAGCACAGACGTAGCACCTTTGTTGATCAAGTTTTCTTCTTTCACAAAACCCTCCAAACGTCTGCTGTAAAAGAAAGAGCAACATTTTTAGTGCTAAACTGCTAAAAGCAAGCTTATATGGGGCCCTGGGCTAAGTAGGCTCCATACGCCCATCCCACTCAAACAATTTAAAACAAATATCTAATTTAATTTGGTGAAATTTGATAGGGCTACAATGAATATTTCCCTAAAAATGGAAACAAAGAACAAACAACCTAATATTGTTTAGTGGCAAGTTTTACTGATTTAATTCCTTCACTTTTCTCTTCTTACACAGATGAACATGTCGTCCAATTCACTAGATCAAGTTAAAAAAAGTCAGTTGATTTTTTTCTGGTTAATGTACCTTCTTATTCTCCTACTCAAGATTACTTTCTTGGTTTTTAATGAAGTGTTGTTTCCCCCATAAGTCCACCGGAGAGCAGGGCGTACTTATAGCTTTAACACCTCCATAATTGGTGTCTTCACTATGGAGGCACCCTCTCCTGGCTGCCTGACCATATAGGGGAGGAACCTATAGATATGGTCCCCCAGACCCACCTGTCATTAAATATTGAAGCCAACTAAGAACAAAGAAAATGAAATCCAATAATAATTTTTCATTAGTAGCTGTCATTAGACAAGTGCTTATTGTCTTTTGAGTTAGGTGCCAATTCATCTAAACCTTCCTCCTTCTATAGTTTGTCATAAAGTGAGGACAAACTTTCAGAGTCTTTCTTTGTCCTTATTAAGGCTCTGCTCTACAGAGGTGTGAATATGTAATCTTTTAATAAGCACCCTGACAGATAAAGTTGGTCCCACTTCTTTTAGTGCTGGTGTGGGAGTGGTAATGGCACCCTACACTGAGCAACTGGTAAGTGAAATGAGAAGTGTGTGTGTGTGTGTGTGTGTTGGTGAGAGAGAGAGAGAGAGAGAGAGGAATAAAGGTATGTTCTTGACCATTTCATGGGGCATTTCACTTCAGCCTCCTCTTGTCTCCTCTCTTCTTGTTCCCTCACCTCTCCTTTTTTTCCTCTCTTGATTCCCACTGACCTCCAGTCTAGGTTTGTTAGTCGTGACCCGGGTCATATCAAACTAATAAAAGATGGAAATATCAAAGCCTGCCCAAGGCCTTTACAATAGCGACACAGCTTCAGGTGATCACAGTGCGTGGATCAGGACAGACCATTGCTGAGGTATCGTCTTTGTCCTTAGCTTGTCTGTTATTCATGTATCTGCATTGTGGAGCTAAAGTCACTGGGTGTTGAAAGCAATGACATGTGTTTATGTGCTGAATGTCCTACTTTAATGCAAATTAATTTTCTTCATGTCTAGATGGAATGTTAGTCTTAGTCTCATGCTTTCTTGGGAAAAAAAAACAAACCCAAACCAAAACAAAGGTTTGATCACAGCTGTGTAACAGCCCTGTTATGAACAGCCAGTTTCTGCGTCTTTACCTTTAAATGATAATAAACCACTATGTGCTACACCCTGCCTTCTGCAGGGGAAAGACCTCAGGACGGTTCTTTGTAACCAGAGAGATTCCTGCTAGCAATGTGGCAAACTTCAACAGAGGCAAGCGCAAACTTCTCATGCAACATTCTCTGGGTCTACATTGTTTCTTTGTCTAATTGCACTGATCTGTTTCCTGGACAAATCCAACTTCTTGTGCTGCAGTTTACAAGTTGTGGTGATTGCATGTGACATTTTGAAGAATGCATTTTTAAGTGTAGTCTTTTCCCATTATATTAAAATTCACATTTTATAAATGTCATGGGGTAATAGAAACAAAAACAGTCACTACAAAACACCAAAAGAACTCTACAATCTCTGCCCAAATGTTTTCAAATTAACTAATTCTTAGAAAATTCTCTACAATCTCTGCCAAAATGTTTTAAATTTAACTAATTCTTAAAGTCTTAAAGTTATAGTAAATACCATTGAATTGTAAGACAGTTATATTTATATGTCTACAATCTCTGCCAAAATGTTTTAAAATTAACTAATTCTTAAAGTTATAGTAAATACCACTGAATTGTAAGACAGTTATATTTATATAGTATAATTTGGGATATACAGTACATTTTCCACTGTGTAAGTTCACTTTTTACCAACTAAGTTCTGAATCGATCTCCTTCTGTTTCACCTTTTATCTTCTTTTATCTTTTAATCTGACATCTGTTGAACCACATCCTTTAATGTGCCAACATTGGTCACCACAAACAGGCAAACTAGATGAAGTCAAACCTGGAAAAGCTCTCAATGTGACCCCTAAACTACACAGGTAGGCAGTACTTTTTTAATGCCAAGAGTTAATAAAGTATTCACTACATTTATTTTTTTGTGTTTTTCCAAAAAGCAATAGTGTGGCTAATAATATCAACGGTAGCATAAGGGGATATTAGTGACTAAAACACCGTGAGGCAGATGTATATGAACTGAGGTGCGAGCGTTGGACTGATGACACCGTCTATCCATTAGACATCCAACTGAATCCATCTGAAAACAAAGTGTCTGTCAGTGAGGCAGCCCAATTGTGTGAGATCGCGGCTGGCTGTTTGACATGCGACGTTCTGAAGTGTATCGAGAGGCACAGCTGAGTGAGTCGAATAGTCTGTGGTCTATTGATAACTCCAGCCTGTTTTAAAATCCTGGCACAACAATGCAACTAGGGCCTTGTGTGCTCTGCTGAGCAACAATACCGTCTCTCACTGGCAGCTTCGGTGTAATGATGACGGACAACAATAAAGGAGCTCCTCTGTTCCACGGACCTGTCATTCCTGCCATCTTTGATAATATATTTTCAATTTTAATAAACAGATAATCCTTGTGGATGTTTAAGTTTTCCTGTTAGTCAGAGAGATCCATAGACAGTACAAAAGGCTCACTGAAGGCAGCGACCTACAGTATCTATACTTCTATCTGTTCTTTTTCCCACACTGTTATCTTCTCACCTACGTGCACAGACAGCAGACAGATGCTCACACACTGCCGCTCTCCATTTCTCTGCCTCTCACTGCTCCCCGTCTGTCTCAGTGAGTAGACAGAGCTGTTTGGCTGCTGCAGTAGCTGGGAGGTACGGTGGAGTGTAAGCAGTGTTGATGTGGATGGCCCCTGGTCAAAGGCCAAGGCCTGGCTGTTAAAACGCAGCATCTTTTGTGCGTCAGAGCCTGCACTGCCAGTACTGTTCCACCCATGCCACTAGGGGTGGGGAGGCATTTACCCTCCACACATTCATTCCGTTGGCATTGCTTGATGCCGGGCTAAATGGCATTGTTACAACGCGCCTCTGAGAAGTGTTGACAGGTCCATATGCTAATTTTAATGAATACAGGGGAGCCGTGGTTCTATTCACCTCAACTCAGCTGCAGAACCCTATCTGCACCTCGACTAGCAAATATAATTGCGGCAAACTCAAATGAGCTCATTAGGAAATGTATTGAATTTACACATTATTTCCAGTAGTTAAGCTGAGTTATTTTCCCTAAGGACTCAATTACATACTCATTTGTGACTCAGGTAACTGGCTTTCTGTGTGTGACTTTTTCAACTGCAAAATTGTAGCCACTGAATAATTTGTAACAAAGCTGTTGTACAAGCACATCTATTGACATTTGTGTGGGGAGTCTCAAAATGGGGGGAGGCGGGAATGGGCTAGGGACAAGATAGCGACTTGCTTTTGTTCCATTATTCACTTCATTGGATTAACTCATAATGTTTAATTCACTTGTGAATTAGTTAAATGTGAACTCATTTGTCTTCATTGCGTTTCCGTGTAGTGTTTTTGTTCACAACGGCCTTGTTGTCTTTCTAACACATGTACTTTCATCAGCCAGTGTGTTGCTGAACTTTATCAAGACAGAAATGTGAGTGCAATTCCCTCTTTCTTTTAAACGCTGAATAAGAAGATAAGTCACAATCTGGAAGAGACCCCGTGAGTCAGGGTTCAGTATCATGGATTAAAACCAGCCTACTGCACTCTGAAATGAAAAGTGAACATTCATTAAGTGACTCACTTCTGGAACCGTGACCTCCCTGAGCCACAAAGAGGAGATTGTTGGACAGAACGGACATGGTGTGGAAACTATGCGACACAGAGGACTGTCCAAAGTTTTGAGTTGCTCATCAAATTGCTGTTTGTTCTGTGTGAAAATGGCTCAGCTTGCTGGAAAACAACAAAGAATTTGGGATGGGTAAGCACAAGGGTTTTCACACAGGCCTGTATTGGCTTTTGCTGGATGAACTAAAGTGACTCTGTGAAGTTTTGGCAAAAGAGCAGTTGTAGCAGGCTTCAGGAATTTAACTGTATTTGGAATTTGGTTTTTACAGTGACCGTATATAAGAAATGGATGTAAAGTGAATCCCCAACTATTTTTATCATGTATATTACTATATAAGTTATATGGGAATACAATTGTCCTTTTTAAATTTATGAATTCACTTTTGACTACCAGTTGTTCTATCCATTTCTTATATCTGGTCAATGGGCATGCATGATAAAATGATCCATGGCGTAGCTGTGGTATCTTCATGTCTACCAGAGTGATGCACTACAGGAAAACAACTGGACCTTTTCGACTAAATGTCTCCTCCCTTTTATTTGGTTGTATGTTTTGGAGAGTGATAAAGCAGCTTTTGGAAAGGATGAGTTGTCATAAAGGTCATGGCTTTCCCCTGACTCTGCTGAGCCAGCAAGCTGTCCAAAGTGTGCAAAAAAATTGCTGTGCACCTTCTTGTGCAAATTTTTATTGTGGTATTTTTCATGGAATCGTGGTTTCTGCTGGGAGTCCTGGAGGTTCCTGCCCATGGAGCAAACCATAAGGGGCTGGTACTGGCCCTAGTTCTGCCTTGGCCCTGAAAGCCTTGGTCCAAACACATCCTCTGCACTCAGCTGTAAATATCACCAACAGCTGGTGGCACCCAAGTTAGTCGGGCTTAACAAATTACTGGCCTTCATGTGGAGAGATCGTGGGCCCCCGTTTGCTTCCCTGCCAACCAAGAGGCCATGGAAATACTATTTGCAACACATTTGTTTATGAATTAATTGAAAATTCAAATGCCTCCAGACCAGGAGTGCCTAAAGAAGGTCTAGTGGGCCCATGTTCCAACAACAGAAAATATGTAAAGGTGCCTGTCAAATTTATAATAAATTTGTTGTCTGTAGTTATATCTACGTGATATAACAAAGAAATAAAGAAATAAACAAAAATCCACCCTAAAAAGACAACAAACAAACAAGTTTATAGTACAAAATTCCAAGAATTCCAAAGTCTGAGGCCAAATCTCTGTCATCAGCGACCAAAGTCCCAGAGGCATCAAGGCAGACGAAGGAAATCTTTTTTCATGCTATACAGGAAGGCAGACATTGGCTGAGGAAAAACCACACTCAGTAATAGTAACTGATATTGTTTCAGTGTTTAAAGACAATGTGAAAATGTTTTGTAAACACTAACCCAATTGAAAACCACCCATTTTGCATCCCGACCCTCCCAGACGCAGCTCTGTGTAGAGAGATAGGAATTATCAAAGTCACCTTTGAGCTCAGTAGCCTGTCTAGTGCCCATGGTATCAAACATAATGGCATTCGCTGTAGCCCAGATCACATTTACGATAGCAGATTTGATACAGCTGTACACCAGTGAAGAATAACTCAGACTAAAAGAATAAAACCCCCTTTTTCAGTTTAAACACAATCCATTTTCCAGTGTAAATCACTTGTCACTCCATTGCCAATGTAACCGCTCTGATCTGAAAGAGAGAGGTGGGGAGAGGGAAGGAGAGAGAGTAAAGATTATCTTTTGGGCCATTTTACCGGCACTGTTGCGTGACAGAGACTGACAGCTCTTTCAGATGACTGACAGGTGTCCTTTGAAATGCCCGTGAAGCAGCTTCTGTTCAGACCGTTGAAATGCATATTTGCCGCTCTTATCATAAAGGCATGGATGGCCCAGATAGGTGCCGTTAACATTGCAAATGGCTCCAGAATTATTCATTGTCAGTGCTGCAGGAAAGAATGAAGGGGTGGTGGGAGGTGGGGGGGCTGGGGGGGGGGGTGAAGTTTGATTATTCTCCTCACACAATGGCAGGGTGCTTAATGATTCCTCTCCACCTTGGCAGCGGCATGTGCCGACTTCAGGCGCTAGCGACGGGTGACACAGGTCTGGCCAAGTGTTAGAGCAAGATCATACGTCCGGGTCCCATTTTAATTTCTAATACATTAATCTTTTCCTCACAGAACCTCCATGAATATTCCAGGGCTCCTTGTTTGTCAGGAAGGCTGTCTCGCTTTCATCTATTCAGGTGGTTTCATTCACTGTGAAAGCCAGCTAAATGGACCCGATCAGTCAATGACAACCGGGACACAATAGAGCCCACTAACACGTTCCTTTTCTCCTTTCAGCCTTCTGATAGACAACCCTGACACCTGGTCCCAGGGGAGACCCTCCGCCAAGTCACTGCACTGTTCCTTGAGAGACTTCCTTTACTTTATCAGCCCATAAAGGATTGTCACAGGTGACTATATCAGCCGAGGTACGGAGCTGCTCCCCCTGACCTGCCCCTGCCACTGTGTGGTCACGGCACCGCACGGTGGAGGCACCGTGTGCTGTGGATTAAGGTAGCTTAAACGCTGTCATACAAGCAGGCTCAGTGCTCCACACTTTCTAAAAATGTTAGGCTTTTGTTCTCCTCCATTAATTAGCATTGTCTTAAGTTCATTAGACCAACGCTGGTGTTGTTACCAGTGAGGCTACGCTGGCCACCTACATGGGCCGTAGCTTTGTAGAACCTGACCTGACATTGGCTCCCATGCTTTCCTGTCAGAAGTGTAATGAGTCACACACAGGGAGCACAACTGTAAAGAACCCACGGGAATGAGAGCTGGGAAACAGAAAAATAGATTAACCCACTTATTTGTTCTTATAATGTATATATGGAGGTGAGTCAAAAGGTTCTAAGACAAATTGAAAAGCATCTGTATTAATGAGAACATCAATGGTATTTCTCTACACATCCTCAATTTAAGTCTTGTGTTTCCATCTGAGAATTCCTGGTCTGTGGAATTGTGCAGGGAGACAGAATTCACACCAAATTAGTGCTTTATGGAGAACGTAAGAAAAATTCCATCTCACACCAAATTAGTGCTTTATGGAGAAAGAAAAATTCCATAAAAATTCTCAACTATCCCTTCCATTTTTATGACAGAAAAAGATTTGACTTTAACCAACACCAACACCTGTACATACTATTACTAGCACATATGTACGCAGTTCCATTCATATAAATACAAATCTCCATTAACTGCATCCACATTCTCCTCAACTATTTTCCAATCTTGGAATGCATCCAACCTGTGAGAATTCCCTTTTCAGACATGTCTGTGTAGATTCTTTTTTTAGACAGTTAAAGTTAAAGTTTGCTCTCGTCTTTGTGAAGACAGCGAGCTTGTACCTGATTCAAATAAGCCCATCAGTCAAACCATATTTTTTTCTACAGGTAAATGAGACTCAGAGGAGCCTGCGTTTCCCGAAGCACACAGGTCTATAATTCAACACTGAACTCCTCAACAGTGGAAACTTAAATGTTCCCTGTCATGTATGGATATTAAAAATATTCAGCCAGCGATGTAGACTGGGTGCCATTCATAATTATGATTTCTGATATCTGCTCAAAGGGGACACTAAGCAGGTATGGTGGAGGAAGAGCACCGATATTTTAGTGGAAAGGAGACAGTCTACTCCCTCAAGGAACATCTCAACTGACATTGGCCGCTGGAAAATTGGGATTTATATTTTCAGCTTTCTATTAGTATAGAAATTAATACAAGCGCTCCTATGTCGTAAAATTAGCTCAGCTCTCAAATTGCAATTACACGTGTTGAGGAGAGAAACGATGTCTGTTCATTTTTAGAAGCAAAAGAAAATTGCGAGGAAACGAGGAAAGTCATCTTGACTCAAATGACAAACCTTAGCGCATCTAAGCCTGCCCTTGACGAACTAGCACTGGTACCGATTTGTTCTGGTGACACTGTCTTTACCTCTCATGTGAAATAAAAAGGGAGAAGCAGATCAAATGAACAGTGAAATATTTCCATATTCAAGTGTGACCATTTGGGAAAGGCTTCCAACCAGAAGGAAGTCATCCAAATTATTCTGCCCTCTTCCTAAGGGAGGGCATTGTTGAGCAGAGGGCACTGGTGAATGTAGCTGCAAGGTGAGAGGAGCTGTACCCCAGAAACACTGAGCACTTCAGTATTTGGCTTATGATTGGTGCTCAGCAGCCTGCCAGGACAAGTCACTTCATTCTACATGAAACTGTAAACTATGCAGGGGAGAGATTATAGGGCTCAGTCTGGATACATAATCTTCATTAGCTTTTTAAAATGATCAGTTTTCCCTTTTTGTTTTTCTAAAACAAATGATCAGTTTTCCCTTTTTGTTTTTTTTTAAATTAAAAAAGTGACCTAATGAGGAGGAAACATGCACCACTGCTGCACTCTACTACGTACAAGAGCAGCAGTGATTACCTGGCATTAGGGCGAACTTTCTCTCCACAGCCCATGCATAGGCTCTGGTATTGAGGCGAGACATTAATTCATCGTGTCAACCTGTCCCCCTGGAATATTTATGATGCTAAATACATTTAATTAGGCTCTGGGAGCTCTGATGGGAGAGAAAATGCACTGTCAGTAAAAGTAATACAAAAAAAAGGACTTTGTTTCCTCTAATGCAGATAGGCTGCTAATGCTGCCGACTCACTATCGCTGACAGCAGCGTGAGACCCCGCAGATGGAATGTGAATAACACTGAATCATTGGTGGCATGTTCATTACAGTGTCATCATAGCACCTGACGAGGTTGGTGCAGATGCTTATTGAGAGGAGGACAGTCTTATTACTGAGCAGAAGAGGAACGTGTCTCTGCAGGTGAACCGCTGCTCTGCACACAAAAGACACGATCAAGTTTGCAGGAGTGCAAATAGAGGGGGCATGTTGTGAGGGAGAAGATGAAGATGACAATTTCCTACCTCCGGGTTAGAACCGATGTTGTACTTAAGTTCATAGAGGTTAGGAGAAAACTATTAGCCTCTCAAAGAAAATACTATTATTGTTGTTTTTTTATACAGCCTTTCATGCTCAAAGAAAATACTATTATTGTTGTTTATACAGCCTTTCATAGTAAATGCATTAGTGATTTGAAACCAGAATATGTATGAAGACAAAATTTAATCACAGTCTTTTAAAGTTTTAATCGTAAGTCACGGTTCATAAACCTTTTTTGCAGTGCCTTTTGTGGCTTGAACTATTGTCAAACCCCCAAATGTTGACACCTGCAAAGATATTGTTCATAGGAAATTTATAAAGGTCTTTTTTACTACAAAATGTCCATGTTCATTGAACATAGATCAGTGCAATATCCCAATAATAACACATCAAGAAACATTAAAATTTAAATGAATTTGTGTTGTTGCAGACCCCCCTGTAATAGCCCGCCCCTTATTTTGCGAACCACTGTCCCCAGTTAAGCTGGAAAATACTATGTTGAGATAGAGCACAAGTATTTTTTTGACTAATTATTTAAAAGTCAATGCCGTCAATTTTGTCCTAACAAAAAATATTAAAACAATATAAATAAATATGTAGGTTTAGTGTATGTCTTCCAAAATCAAACAGGAAAGGTCCAAATTCATTGGCTGACAGCTGGGTTTAAATTGAGACATCATGTCTGGTGGTGATAAAAACACAGCTACAGTAAATAATAGCCAGTTTCCATCTTGACATCTGTCATCCAAGTGGAAATGGATGGGGAAATGACCAGCTCTCTATCGGCCCAGCTCTGGCTGTGTCACTGGCTGAATGATGCAAATAGGAGATAATATCAGTGCTATGGTGAATGGCATTACTCCAAATCTAATGTCATTAAAAGGGTGGGTATTAGCTCTGCTGTCTGCAGCCAGCGGTGTGGGCTGCGGCCGGCTTGACTGACACACAGATTAAGTGCAGTGACAGGGAGCACAATAAAGTCATCAGAGAATGTGACATGTCAGTTAGAGGGGATGAAGGGATGAATTGTCACTCTCTGTCACAGCCCATCCTCTCCCTTATCCGTGATGTCCCATACACCACCGTGGGAACGGGGGGCGGCGTGGGCGCTTCAGACAAATATTTATTCAGGTAGAGGACAAGTATACCCACTCAAGCTTTCCTGTTCACTCTACATGTTTGTAAATTTACTCCCAGGAGAAGAGGAGGTGAGGAGTGGAAAGCCATAGAGTGGCCATTTGATTTTTTTAAAGCAATCTGGACACACCCAGAAAAAACAATTTGTAGCATTGAAATAAAAATAAATGTATTTTTCGCCATAAAAATGACATTTGTTGTGTTGATGTTCCCTGGTTATTATTTTGTTTTATTTCTAGGTTATAAAAATTCAGCACTCTTTAAAATACATAAACAGAATAATGAGAAGTCAATATCACTGCAGTTCAACCAAAAGGTACATTACTGAAATGAAAAATGATTTAATTATCATTTAATTATAATATCATTAGTCAAAACAAATACCCTATTTCTTTTGGGTGAAAAAAAAAATCACCTACCTTTTCTTGTTGTTTTAGAGTCGGTGCATCCTTGAAAACGTAGAGTATACGCCTTGGCCAAAAGATGGCAATGTTGCAGTGCTGAATTCCAAATGACGGTCCTGCCCCCCCTTCCTGCTGCCTCTCTTGCAGACTGCAGGCACTGCTCTCTCCTCACAGCACTCTTCAAACTATCCAGGAAATTTGTCATCCTCGCAGGATAAATCTGTTCAGAAGTGCAGGAATAATGTTAGAGCCCACCACTTAGGTGCCACCAGAAAAGTTGATTACATGGAGGACGTTTGAAAAGACAAAAGTTTGGTGTGATAACTTGAGAGAACTGGGCCACAATGGACTGGATATTCTTTTGTCATGAGGTGACAGTTCACTGGTTGGGAGGCAATTTGTACCTGATCTCTAATGGCTGATTTAACTGAGAAAACCATGGATCCTATGTCTAAAACCTATTGGAGAAAACCATGGATCCTATGTCTAAAAGCTATTGTTTTTTTTTTTGTAAGTTGATTGGAAACATTTTCTGCCTTTGCAGTACAAAAAAATGTTTTTTAAACAAATTCCTCTTTTTTTTTTTACCTTCAGATACCATCGTCTTTTTTGTTTAAATGCAGATAGAAAAAAAAACATTTTGAAAGATGGATGTAGGTTTTCAGTTGAGATCATCTCACAGCAGGAAAGCAATTGGACAGCCATTATGGCTGTGAAATACTTGAAATGTGCCTCTGTAAATGCTTCCTGACTCTACGTCTATTATGAAAAGGGTTACTAGGACATATGCTATAAATAAGTGGTCTAAACATCCTTCTTGGAAGCCTGCATTAAGAACGCATTTTGAAAAAAGAGAGAGCGAGAGAGAGAGAAAACAGAAAGGTTGCTCCGCTTTCATTAATTAAAGAATGGAGTAAAGTTGTAAGAAATGACAAGGTGAGGTTTGTACACCTGTTTACGGCTCTGGAGTGACACTTGTTTGCTCTGTTGCTTTGAACAAAGCAGGAATAGAACTCTCTCTCATGGCCACTTTGCTGCTCTTTATTATTGGCTTATTGCCTTTAAGCTGTCACCACTCAGAGCATTTCTGCTCTCAGGGGATCGTCTTCAGGGACTGGAGAGAGCTCGGCTGCCTGGCAGTGCCGGCCGCTGTAGCACACTGCTGCTGCTGCTGCTGCTGCTGCTGTGGTGCTACGTGTTGCACACAGTCCTGTCAAGCTGCTTATTTCCCACTGATTTATACGTAAACATCCCCACTAACATGTAAGGCGTGTGGAAAGTGTTTAAGTGAGCTCTGAAATTTAATGAGGAAAATGAAATGATCACAGCAGCTTTATGTTCTGTTTTTCCTGTTCGTGCAAGTCAGCTTTTCAGCGACTCTAAAGGCATCTGTGGATCTTTGTGATTGTAAATAGAAATCCCTACAAGAAAAGAGAGGGGAGTGCAGTTGTCGCCTCAGTCAGATTGTCTATTTGCCCTGGGGCAGTTGTTGTTGATTCGTCCTTGTATTAAATAGAGGGAGATAATTTAGTGAAAACCCACAAAGGCAGAGAAAAAAAAACATACTTTTTAAAAAAATGACCTTTTGTTCCACATAAAACTTAAACAAATGTATAACATATTTGCTATTAATAGAAATAAAAATTGAAATAAAAAAAGGTAAAGTGATAAATGATGTTTAAATGTGGATTGCAGGTATAAAGAAATCCCAAGATTTAGCAGAGAGGCATGTAATTTTTTTTCTTCTCGCAGCTTAATCCCACCATTCCTCCACCTCTCCTCTCTTATGCCAGTCACATTTTCTAATTAGCTTTCCCTGTGGAGGAAGAAGATGGATTATATTTTAATATCTGGGGCCTAAAATTAGTTTATATTTTAGCAAGTTAGCACTTCTTGGAAGTTGATTTACTCTTGATGCTGTAAAACCCGTGAGCTTGCAATTAATCATTCTCTTTGGTCTCCTTCTCAGGGAAAAAGGAGGCTGCGGTGTCACAGTGCGGATCACAATAGGTAAACACCTAATTTACACTATTTAGAAATCACCTCTCTAGTATTGTACGACGCATGACACTTGCTCCCTCAATTGTTCCGTCCTGCCCCAGTTATTAATTACAGCAGACTTTTAACAAAGCGACATTGTCTATGACTAATCATCGACACACAATGATTAAAGACGTTCTGGGCTTTTTTGAATTACCGGCTTCTCCTTCATCTCTGTTCATTCATGAGCTGCCTCCTTTTTTTTCCGTCCTTGGTCAAGAATTTAGTTGGCTGTTCCCCCCCGATCCTGAGAGGCTTTCACGAGCCCATCCATCAAGAGTAAAGGGTTGAGGGAGAGCGTCGACAATGCTGCTGCTGCTGCTGCACTGATGTAAAGCATAAAGGATTAATGGTTTTTTAAAGGTAAGCATGCTTTTACAATATACACAACATTTGCCATACAATGCAGCATTTTTTTTTTACATTTTTGTTCTCTGTGCAACTTTATAAAAAGGGAAGTCAATTTAGAAATATGTCAAAAGTTATTAAAACTGTACATTTTTTTGGATTGCTTTAAACCCCTGATGTAATAGAAAAAGCTTAACTTCAGAATATTTGATAAAAGTCAGTGATGAAAAAGTAATAATAATAATAAAAAATGAACGTGATTATCACTGGAAATGTGCTTGACAGAAGAGCAGGTGTGTGGATGGAGTTCATCAACGTCTCCCTGACAGCCACACTGTGTGAGGAGAGCATCTCCTAAGCCTGGATCTGGCACAGCTTTGGAGGACTGTTGGTGACTGAAGGCAGTGCGGAGTCAGGAGGATCATCAGTGGCTCTCTCCCAGGGAGATGAGCAGCACAGGCCAATTTCATATGCGGGGCTCGGCCTCTGGGTCTGAGTGGAGGTGGGCTGGGTCCACACAGTATCCTGGCTTCATTAATCATCCCGCTAAGGCTTACCGGCAAACCCCCTCTCCGCCCTCTCCTAGACAACCCCTCGGATTACACAGAGCCAGCGAAATGTCAGCCCAAATCTGAGTCTTGATGCAGATAATCATTTCAATAATATTTCTCCATTTGTGCCCCCCATGCCAGGGGAATAAAGCTTTTCCGCTGTCAGGTAGCATAAGACTACAGTTGGTGGGAATACTTGACTCTGAGCCAGATGGCTTAGCCATGCTTGCAACATATGTTCAACAAGCAGTGCTGTGCCAGGCAAGCATTAGGTTTTTATTAATTTGAAGCAGCCAGGTATGCATGTGTATATATTTACCTGATCCATCACTGCTCATCCTCCAGTCTTCTCTTTGGGGAATCTGACTAGACCACACTTGTGTTTACAGCAGGAAAATATCAGATCAAGGCTTCACATCATTATCATAGTGTTTATTCTAACTTGGTTTTTATCTCATTTAACATCTTTTTTTTTTTTAAAGTCTCCAAAAAGACATTGCATTTGTTACCAATCAAAGACACTCAGTGTATATTTATGGCTGCAGTGTCTGTCATCCTAGGGGCAGGTTGTTAGAAAGCAAATTACCATTTAGATTCATGAATATGCTTGAGTCCGAGACAAAAGAAACAGTGCTGCATGGAAGCAGGGCAAATTTATTCATTACCACTAAGTTGAACTTCCCTTTAACAGCCCGGTGCTCTGAAATCCTGGGAGTTCTTCTCTCTCAGTGACTTATGGTAGTGCAGGGGGAGTCGGGGGGGAGCCGCGCGGAAAATGTCAATAGAAATAGTAAGTGTGAGAGAGGAGGCTTGCCTAATTAGTGCCCATTTAGATTTTATGACGGCTCTGAGATCTGCTCTTCCTGACAGAGAGCACTATAGTTGCATATTGTCCTAGCCTGAGGGAACCATAGGAAAATCCAGATTTATTGTACCTATCATACCAGCATATTTCACTTGCCATTATGAGATGCCATCTTGCAATGATGCCAGATTATTTATTACAGATTAAATTGTGGGACCTGGGTGGTTGAGGAACATTTCAAAGTACCATTCCTCTTATTAACTTCTTCATTATCTGCCCCACTGTGATCTAAAAGCTCCCTGCTTCCTGTCGGTGTTAACAGATACATCACCCATCGTACAACGCCTAACTGTTTTCTCCGCTCTCTGCATTTGTTTTCTAACATTAGTCCCACAATGCACTGCAGCTCATCTGTTAGCCCGACTGGTGGCAGAATGTGACTTCATTACGGCTAATTCCACACGTAGAAGTTTTTCATTCCATATGTTTGGTTTAAAACTAGAATCTGTTGCGATGGTTCCATTCCTTTGGGTCAATTAAATTAATATTATGCTTTATTTTGGGTCTAATTACTTGCAAGTCTGTCGCGTTGGGGCACAGGGATAGTGAACTGCAGCTTCCAGATGCTGGAATGGTTTTGAACCCAAACATTGTTTTCAGTTCTGAAAAGTGCTGGTCAAGCAGCAAATTCTTTCTTTTTTGACACAGAGAAAGAATGAAAGGTCATTAAAGGTCAGTGCTATTCTGGATGCTTCTCAATTAGCAATTAATTCAACATCCATTTATTAAGTTATGACTTATTTTAATTGTTAGTTTATGTTTAACAACTATAATTAAGTTGGTCACTGAACACACATTCTTTGACGAATAAATGTTCATGTTAGGTCTGTCACATTTACCACATTGTATCTGATTAATCCCAGAGAAGCTGGGGATTAATCACGATTAATCAGGACTAATCGTGATTGTAATTAATCATGATTACACACACACACACACGATTAATTGACATTCATCAAAATCCTTAAATACAACAAAAATCTCTTCTACTTTTTTCTCCAAATGATGGAATTATTAACATGGAAAAATGCAAAAGTGAAATTGCAACACTCCCTCCCAATCTCTTTAACTGTTGTGTCAGTCAGCCTGTCAGCTGCAGACTTGTTTAGTGCCCTGTGATCATGAGGCTCTGACACGAGCATCTGATCTGAATTTGAACACACGATTTCCTAAAACAATTTTTTCTTACAGCGTGCGTAAATAACAACATGTATTAAGACTGTGTATTTGAGCAAAACATTAAGTGGACGGACTGGGAATTAGTGGATATACAGTTACCTTTTTTCAGATTAATCTTCAATAATTAATTTATGGTATTTACACCACAATATTATTACACAAATTATAGTTTAAATTGCATTTTTGTAAACTGTAGTATGTTTTCCTGAAATTACATTTGTATTGTTTTTTTTAATCTACTCTGTCCTTTTAACTCTGTCTCAAAGACACTGGCATTTATCCCATTTACACATCGGTGTCCCATCTATGCTAAGGACCTGAGAGTTGTATTTAAGTCATTGTGCAGGATTTTATTAAAATGTACTCCATACTGTGAGGGGAGCTCGTCAGGGAATAACTGGGCCCTGGACTCCCATTACCCAGCATAAAAGTGTCAGCCACTTTAATTACATTCATGCCTTCCCTAGTCCATTTCACTGCAGCCACAATCAGATTCCATGCACTGATTTCTGTTAGTGGTGAGACAGTAATCTAGGCAGAATTTTAGCATGGGATTTTAGACCATTTATTCCCATCTGTCATCTGAACTGGTGATATATGAGCAGGTCGCTGATCTTCACTCACGGGCAACATGTGTCGTCTGATGTTCGCTCAGTGTGAATTTCAGTGTCTGTCCCTGGAATTGTTGATGAACTTGGTATATCTGGCCACTAAATATCAGTGCACCCCAGCTAGACTAGAAGAATTGCTTGTACACAGGGGCAACCCTTGCACAGAAATGTGATGGCAGAAGGTGGGGGAAAGGGGGCGTGTGTGTAGGGTAAGGGGGTAGGAGGATGGGGCGGGGGGGTCAAGTTGTGCCGGTCAGACAGTTAGCGAGCGAGGAAGAGGCAGTGTCACTTACTGTTTCACGGGAAAGCTTCCTGACCTTCTGAGAGTGAAAGCGAGATCCTCTCTTGTTTATACTCAGCCATGGATCAGTGCGTGGAATATGTCTACATCCTCTCAGCCAATTTCACACAGAGGAGGCGCAGTGTGGGCGGCTGACACAAGCCGTTTCCCCTGGACGATGAGGCCCATCCCTCATGCATGTCCCCTGTCTGCGACTGAGAGACAGACTCAGACGGAGGCACTCTACTGCTCCACTGGCCCACAGAACCATCCCCTCCCCTGAGAGCCTCGTGGTGGGACCAGCCTCTGACTCTGAGTCCTTATTTAAGAGACAAAGTACTTTCTCAGCCAAAGAGTGGTGAGATAATTAGGAGATTTATACCCTTGTTGACTCTTGCAATATAATTTACACCCTCTTCTTTTGTGTTTTACCAGAGTGCGTGTAAAAAGTTCTCTTCAAATGTCACTTTTTTCCAACAGTGCAGGATACATTGTGTGTTCATATCTTCCATTGCTGCATGGAGAAATTATGAAAAACAACTCACAGAGGCTCCACTGAAAACCTCTGTTTTCATACAACCAGGGGGCGAGTCCTCCAGAAGCTAATTTACAGGCGGAATAAGTGGACATAAAGCACTCAGGTGAATTATCAGCCACGCCATTAATTACCTCTAATGATTTCAATGTGACACACACATTTGCTATAAAAACTATTTATGGCACACATTAAGGTCAGGCTTTTCTTAAAACTAAGATTCATGCACACACCAGTCATTGAAAAATAAGCTAAAAAAAACAATCCTCCAAACTTAATTAGAAAATGAGAGATTCTTACTGTTGTGGCTCCATCCAGTTTTGCATTAACAATCAAAAGGTAATCAAACCTCAGCCAGTGATCCCACTTCAGAAGCACACACTGCTCTTGGATGAAGCCTCTTCACTTCATGCCCAATTGATCTAATTACATAAAGAGAATTCTCCCTCTGATCTGGTGGTTCCTGTTAGATCTAGCTGTTCACTTAATTAAGTCTTCATTCTTTATCACAGTGGTGAACCTGAGAAAGCCATCTAATATTCTGTCTTTCCAGGGTCCACTCCCAGCATTTTGTCTTGTAGTTCTGAACCGGTAGCATGCAGTGAAGACGGGAGGCAGACGACACACTGACTGTTTAGAGGGAAATCTGCAAATGTATGACGTAGCTTATAGGATACACATTATTCTATGTTATATTATTTATGCAAATAAATATGGTTCCTTGATGTGAGTAACATGCTTTGGTGGAAAATAAAAAACAAAACCAATGAGTGAACGCAGCGGGACTTAACATGTTAACATCTGGTTCCTGTACCTTTACCTTTAAAAGGTAATGATCTGCTATTTGTTCATTTGCAGGGGAAGACTAAAGGATGGCATCATGGACGTAACCATGACAACGCATGAGCAAAGGTAGAAAGAAAGAAATGGCTGCCAGACAACAAACTGCTGTCAAACTATTCAAGAGTCCAGAATTAACCTGGGTGTTTGGCTAGTGTTAATGTACGTGAATGAAAACATCACTTTGTATCTCCTGTAGAGAAAAAAAAAATCATAAAAAATAATTTTTAAGGTAGTTTGTGAATTAAATTTTGAATTGTTCAAATTATACAAATGAGATTTCTGAAAATAATAATACTATTTTATCTGAAGTATTTAAGCTTTTTTTTCACAATGACTCTCACTTGTCTCCTCTGACCTCACACTCTCTGCTCTGGTCACAGTCAGGTGTTCCCTACTGCAGCCACTGTCCTGAGTTCCTCTGTGCCGCCTTCCTTGTAATCAGCGACCCTTGTTTCTCAATTACAGGGTGTGAATTTGGGCTCCTGCGTGACCTTCTCTCAGTGATCCTACGACTGACCCCTTAATAAGACAACATCCTCCCCTCTACTGCTTGGTGTGTTGCATCACTTTTTTTTTTCATAGTAGAGATCTTTATGAAGACAGATATGAAAGGAGGCGGGTCACTCTTGTTGTGTTCTCACATCCACTCACTTCACAGGCTCTGAACAGGGGCTTGATGTTTACTTTGATTGTTCACAGGCTACCCCCTGAGGTCAAAGGTTGTAGGGCAGGAAGCATCACTCCCTTGTAGGTAATCACATCCAGCTTTGTGCACCTGTAACCTGACACTGAGGGTGGCAGCTTAAAGGCTGTCTGCAGTCTTATAACAGCACTGGACCACACGTGTAATATTAGCAGCAGCAGCAGCAGCAGCAGCAGGAGGATGTTGCAGGGAATCACCTGAGCTCTTTGTTGATGTACAACTCTTTGCTGCGTGGAGTGGACCAGTTTTTATGTAGCGTACCTCATTTCCATCAGCTTTAAAGTGACATATTAGCAAGCTCTGGGTGGTAAAGGTGATGTAAAGATTACAGCTATTTACTGAGACCCGACTCATATCTCTGCCTAGATTACCTTGAGTCTGAGTTTAAAGAGCGATTACTCAGAACGAGGAAGTTAAAGAGGCAATTACATAATGAAACGGGCCATCAATTCTATCCGTGGCCTTTTTCCCTTAGAACAGAGATGGCCCAGATATCCCTGCTGCAGCTGACCCAGTAGAAGTACAACTGTTTGTATTAAACTCTCCTTCATCAAAGCAGTAGGAAGCCGCATGGCTCTGTGTGGCGTTCTCCCTCTGCTCCGTAATCCAGTTATTAATTATCCTCCCTAACACAGCAGCCAGGGCCATTGTATTTACAGTGTTTCCATGGTGACCCCAGCCCATTTATAAGGTTGGTGTCAGTATTAAGACAAGGACTGCATTCAAACGGCCTCCACCTAAATATAGCAGTGTCTCATAATGTGAGTGTTATTATAGGGAAATTAACACCACTCCACTGTAGCACAGATTACGTTACAGACTTACAGTCATATTCAGCAGTTCTCTCCCTCATTGAAGATTATGTACAATTATTCCAGGTTGTGTTGCATTGTTTGTTAATTCAAATACTGATCTAGTCCACAGTTTATGTCAAAGTGAACTGACATCATCAAAAGGCCTATCATCAAAAGTACGGCGGTGTAAAAATATTTTGGAACCACTGACTTACAGTACGTAGAGGTCACCATTGGTCCATTCCTGGGTCTTTCCCAACTGGAACAGTCATGCTCTCTCTGGTGGGCACAGAACCTCAGAGCTCCCCCTATAGGTTCAAAGATACACAGAGCTTGGATTATTGTGGATGATGGGTTGTGGGAAGGGATTATGTTAGCTTCAGATAAGGCTAAGATAAAGTGGTTAGGTTAAGGTAAACAGCAAGGGTAGCTCTAGAGCACAGGTCTGAGACATGTGGATCCTGGGCCAAATGTGGCTCATTAGCCTGCTCTTGGGTTCCATGGAGGATTATTATGTGGAATTTGTGAAATGAGCAATTTAGATCCAACTGTGCTTCTCAAACAAAGACGATTCATGATGAATATATCAAATCACCCTGCAAAACCTGATAAGTGACAGTATTTATACAGAAATCATCGACGTAATGTCATTGTCCTCTTCTACCTAAGCTCAGGTGTGACATTTCTAGCAGCAGTGCAGGAAGCAGGAGCAATGTTAAAATGATGTTGTAGAGGTTTGCACATTGTGTTTTTCTTGTGGTATAAAAGGTAAAACAACAATACATTGATCAAACTGGCTCTTTGGTTGTTGAACCTTGCAGTTAAGGGTAGGTATGGGTGCAAGAAATGGAAAAAACTGGCAAAGATTAGTGTTAAATAAACAGAAAAGTTATAAAAGTTTTGGTATAGAAAAAGGAAACTTTAGAATTGAGAAGAAGAGGGGGTTAATGCTGAAAGGTGAGGAATGTTTAGGGTTATTAGAGGTACGAGGACGGCGAGTGTCCTGTCGCTGTAGTTTGTCCTTCGAGTGCAAAAAGTCAAAGAGTAAGATTGTCGGCAGATCTTTTTTAGGCCCAAACAGAACCCACGCCTTCTGTCACAGCCTCCAGCCCTGGGCCCGACGGCAACCTGCTGCCAGGCCTATATGCGCTGCCAGTTGTAGTTTTTAATTGGCCATCTGGGGAAAGCAGGATCTAGTGGCTGGATATTAATCAGTAAATTAACCCAGCCATAATATAGCTCCCTCCCAGTGGAAGCCCAGCAGCTGTGGGCAGAGAAAAAGAAGGCGAGAGTGCAATAGAGAGATGAACCACGGGCTGGAGGAGCTAGAAAAGGGAGGCTCCCGAATGGGCCGGCTCCTGATTGAACATTTCCTCCGTGTCCCTCGCCACACTCCCCTGTCTGCAGCAGAGCTGACCCCCAATTTGTCTGACAATCACATGGAGGATTATCTGCCGCATGTCAGTGCTGATGTCACAGGTACTGGCACTTGCTAAGGACAAAGCAGCAAATTCAGAGTCGCAGCTTAAAACTGACAGCTGTACAGAGGAGCGGAGCGGGTGGAGGGAGAGTGTTTGACCAAAGTTCGGGGGCGAGGGGAGGGGAGGGGGGTGGTCTCCCTTCACAAGATCTCCCTCTGCAGAAAAGTCCACTCTGTGCATTTGTGTGTGTGTGTTTTATATGTGCATTCATGTGTGTGTGTATCATTAGTGTGTGCCTAGAATTGCTGGCAGTCCCCAGTGTTAACCAATTAAAAGGCTAATGAATATACAACAGCTAATTATTATTAGTAAGCTAAATTATCATAATACCCTCAGCCTCCAGTCTCAGCAATGAGTTTGGACATACAGAGAGCAGTGAGTGATTTTTCAGAGCAAACATTAACCACCGAGCTTATGAAATTATGTTTTGCCTAAGGTTAAGGAACCATTTATGCAGCGTGTTAAAGCACATCCAGCTACTGGACCCCTGGTTCTTTTACATTTTGAGGTGAAAAAAGGGAAAAAGGGAAATGATGATCTGACAAGACGGAGGTCATTTTTCATCACGTGTGCAAATATTAATACATAACACATGTTTCAAAAGTAAATGATTCCATATTCATACAAAAAAGAGAAACAGTAAGTGCAGCGTGGACATCAAATCCTGGTCAATCACCTGCAACACTGCACTGTAATAGCCTTCTGCACTTAAAAGAAATAACAAACCCCAGAGGCGAGTCTACCACTGAGTCACATCCTATTTTTTTTTTTTTTCAAACACTTTTCAATCACTGGTGAACTGGAGATTTCAATAGTTCTTCTATTTGAAAATTGGTGAAACTGCAGTTTGAAAATGGTCTAATGTTGAGAAATTCTCTGATCATGTCTGTGATGTGGACTGAACCACAAACAACCATTCACACTCTCATTCACACCTATGGTCAGTTAAGAGTGAACAATTAACCTAAAGCCTAAAGGACCTAGAAAGACTTGAGTCAGTTTAGAGTGAACAATTAACCTAAAGGACCTAGAAAGACTTGCTCCAACCTGCAAACTGGTGATCTTATTTTTGTAAGGCAAGATCAATAACCACTCTTCCACTATGTGGCCAATCACATTGCTTCTGTGTATAAGAAGCCACATGTCTGTAATACGTGCAGCATGCAGCTTGATAATGTACTGCTGAGAAATCAATGTATTTTAACATTTAGGCAATTACACAATGTCCTGGGAACTATACAGTCATGGATAAAGTGAGTTTTCACAGCTATGTTTAGGAACGTTCCAGGTGGATTCACCATCCTTCTAAGAACAGTAGTAACCACCTCTGGAGAAACACTATGTCTTGACTTCTATATAATATTTCATGCATAAATTCAAAGTCCTTTCAAAACATAAAACATCAGACCATTCATTCTGTTGGTCGTCCTGCTGCACTGAAACATGAGAACTGTATGATTCTGATCCTCCGTTTGTCTGATGGCCTCACTGGGAAAAAAAAAAAATCACGGTAGAAGCGAATGTCACAATACATCACAGAAAAGCAATGTCAACCACTGACCCAATCTAGCTCTTATATATTCATGCATAGCAAACACAGACTCAAATCCGTGCGGCATATGCCATCTGACCCAGGCGAGGGCTTTTATGGTGTGATGTCATCACGCCCCATTGTCATAAATGAACTACCTCACTCCTCCGCCTGCCTGTCAATAAATTTTGAAGGGGCCTCGGTCATGTGTCCCCACTCCAGTGTGCCTTAGATGGACATGAAATAATTGCCATGCAAAGAGTTGCACATTTCCTTTTCTAATTTTAAGGGTCAACAGCATTTTAATACCGTTTTAAACACACACACACTGTGTTTTTTATGATGCATGTACAAGCGGCTTTTGATAGCTTAACCAGCCAAGCATGGTTAAAGAGAGAAACCACTGCAGCTGCTTCCAGGACCCACTTAATTTAGTCCCCTGACCCCGGTTCACCTGAGTCTGCATGGAAATCATAATGCAATCCAAGTGTGAAGAAAAATGATATAGTGTGTATTTACCCCAAATATTTATGCAGGGCCTACTAACAGTCATGCTCACTCCTAATAAAGGGAAAGTGATGCCTTGTAATACGGGCAGTGCTGCCTTGCTACCACGGTGCCTGGGGCCATTGTTTGCTCCATTATCATTTTCATTGGATTCTGTACAGAGCAGTGTGTCTGCTGCTTTACAGTGTCTGCCTCGTGCAGTGGAGGAGCCTGGTGTTTTACAGAGGCACTGCAGAAATTAAGGGAAGTCTAATAGGATTTTTTTATTTATTTCTTATCTCTCACCCGTAAGTGCCTTAAAGCTTGTAATATATATATTACATATATATTTACAGCTGTGGTGCAGTTTTTACGCTTGATGTTTCTGGACAAAAACCCAACCTGGGTGCAGGGAATCTGACTGGAATTGAACCTCCTCCCCATTTCAGAAGGACATCTCTGAAACAGAATCCTAACGTTCTTTTTGCTACGAAATAGAGAAATAAACTGCTGTGAACAAACAGGCAGAATATAAATAATTTAAATAAATTCACCACGTATCTAGGAAACAAATCTGCCAGTGGGCTGAAACTATCTCCATATGGTTTCTTAAAACAACACAGGTCTTACCTGTCAAAGACTAAAACCAGAAAGTGTGAAACGAAAGTAACTTATCTTTGTTGAGTGTTTTGACAAAACAAAGTTGCTGCACAGCTGCAGCAGAATGTGAGATTTATCTTTCTAATGTGTGTTTAAGGCGTAAAAGAAGACATTTCTTTATTACAAATGTGACAGGAACTAAATCTACGTTGAAGCCTCAACAGAAGCAAAAGGTCTAACTGTTGGAGGTGTTGGTCTTGGAGGCTGAGAACAGTCAGGATATTACTACCAGCATCCAAAAGACACTTCTGGTGTGTTGCATAAATATTAAATTCTCTTTAGTCAGTCGTCTCTGACACAACACTAAAATATATCTGTTATTCGGTGAAGTGATGCAGTTAGAGCTGTAAAAGTGGGGACTTGCTGTTACCATAATCTCTGTCCTGATCTCTTTTCCGTCCTATCTTCTGTTGGCTGAAGGATGCAGTTCACTCAGACTGACTGACAGCTGCTGCCAGGAAGGAACAGTTTGTCTCTGTGCTGTGATGCTGACCTGCTGATGCACTACCTGTGGAAGGAAGTAGGAGAAGAAAAAAACACACTCAATAGAATGTAAAATAAAAATCCTGTTTCACAGTAACATGGCAGAAATGGGCTGTTATTCTGCAGTTCACTTCCCTGAGAAGTGTGTCAATAGCTATTAGCTTCCTAACAAGGAGATCAGGTGAGCCGGGGAACAGCAAAGCGAAGCTCCCTGAGGCACAATCATGTTCTATATTTCCTGAGGGGAGGTCTGCACTGTACTGTAGTCCGTTAGCAATCTTCCAGAGGCCTATTAGGCGACTGTAGCTGTATAAAGAGTGGAGCAGGGAGGGTGTCTCATCAGTGCTGATAACAGGGTATCTGGTCAAGTCATTAGCTCTCCTCTTATTGAATTCCTCCGACCAAATAGACCGAATGGAGCTAAATAAAGCTATAGATGGTGAGAGGAGCCTGCAGCCCATTAATATGCTGCCAGCTCGCACTGACACTCGCTGGCTTCCTCCCCTGTCTCTCGATCTCTCCCTTAGTCTCTTTGTCACATTTCCTCCTTTTTCTCTCCTTACCTGTCTCTCTATCTTTTTTTTTTTACACTCTTTTCTGTCACCTTCCCTCTTCTGTCATTCTCAGCTCTCTCTCTCGCCTCCTTCCTTCCCTCCTCTCTCCTCCCTCACTCTCCCCTTGTCTGGGGGGCCTTAATGGCGAGCATGTACAGCAGCTCTGACACCGTCACATCTGCTGGCAGAGAGGGTCTCTCCCTCACCACACAGCCTGCTAATGAGATCTTCCCCCATTTAATTAATACCATAAGAATTTTAATTCTGACTGAATCAATTTAATGTGATGTGATTTTGTCAGCTCTATTCCCCAAGTACAGAAAAAAACAGAGCGGGCCCTGATGCTTATTACATACATCATTTCACGGGCCCTGCATTCCCTGCTGACTTAAACAAATTCTAATTAAGACTAATTAAAGCATCATTTATGAAAACGCTTGTGATAGTTATGCAAACATTCTGGGTGGGTATGCTCTGCATGATAATTACCCCCGGTTTAAATTAAGACCTGTTCCCTGGCAATTATGCTAGCCACACAGCAGCACCTCATGGAAAACCTTCTTTATTCACCTCCTACAATTAAGCACCAGAGCTGGCTCCTGAACTATCTACCCAGAATGCATTTAGGAGAAGAAAAGAACGATTACTCACTCTTGTTTTTTTCTGTCAGGTGGAGTAAATGGAGCCAATCTAATGTTGTGTATCACACTTACTCCGGGGTTAAAGTAATGATCATAAAGGAGTCTGTGGTGGCTGATATCTAAAGTGACACTTGCTGCCTTCGGACGTGGTGATTGGTCTGCGTCTTTCTCTGTGAGTTTTTTTGTCACGTTAAAACTGCTTAGGCAAACGTGAGCAGATGCAACGTCTTAGATCTCCACCTCCACTCACTGAGTTACTTCAAACACACAAGATGACTACATTTGTAGAAAACGTTTGTTTGTGATGCACTAACAGCTCGTTGCCTCGTTACAAACTGGGGTTTTTTTTGTGATGCATTAACAGCTCGTTGCCTCGTTACAAACAACCAGATCATGAGGACAAATGTCCTGGAAAGTCTCCAGATATGAAGTGTCTTTGGGTGAAACATGCACTGCATATAATATAATGTATGCATCAAAATTACTGCTGCACACTCCAGCCCAGTAGGTGACAGTAATGCACCTAAAAAACGCACCTAAAAAACCTTTGCCTTTGCACCTAAAAAACCTTTGCACAGAATGCACTTCAGGCCTACAGTCACCTCAACAGTTAATATAGCCCACAGTTAATATAGCCCATAATAAATCTAATGACCAGAGCCAAAAAGCCTTAAAATGATTAAATGTTCTGTATTTATTTACTGATTAGGACGAGCGGAATACATTTGAATAAAATGCCTTTCCATTTGTGTTATTTTATGATATTCAATAAAAAATATCCTGCAATGGATATTAGTTAATTTATTAAATTGCTATATTAATCAGCATTTTTTTTCATGTAAACCTATATGTATTGGTCTATATTATAAACGTATGATAAGGTTATATTTAACTAGGTTTTATTTATTCTTTTTTTCTATCCTTACTGTAGGATTTAGTTAAAATTCACACACAATGTCACAATGTCCATAAGACCAAGCAGCCTCTCAGAATAACCAGACTCAGCACTTAAATCCATGTAACAGTAGGAAATAACTTCCTGTTTAAAACCATTTTTAAACAATGCACCAGAACACGGAGAACAGAACAAAATTAGTTATATTAGAAATTTAAAATCAAAATACTTGTGCTGGAGAATACAGCAGAATTTGACCCATGAATCTGGCTCTTTGTGGAACAAAGTTCAATAAAAACATGTGACCATTTCTTTTAACACCTGTTTATCTTCTGGGGTTTTACGGACCTAAAATCTGATGAAAACAGTTTTTCCCTCTGTTGTTTCTGGGACTGGCCCAGAGTTTTATGTCATGTGGCTGTGAATAGACATCCTGCAGAATTCTGCTGCCTCTTTATCAGGCTCTTAGCAGGAGTTTACAGTGTGACGCCATTACACCTATCAGCTCTGTTGATACGGTGGCACACTCCCAACAATGCATTGTTTCACGGCGCTGCTGGCCGGGCTATTCTGGTTTCACCGGCTCTATTTAAAGCCGTTCACTTTCACTTTCATCTGGGAACGTTGGTGTGTCTGCAGCACACAATCAAAGAGCTGCACCTTAGTAACTGTTCTCATTAGGATTAAAATCACAACATTTGATTGGTTAATAATCTGATCGATACCAACACTGTATCAACTACAAATATATAATAACAATTACCCAGTTGCCCTCGTGCTGAGCTCTAATTTATCCTAAGCCTCCACCGTTGTTACACTGACCCCTCACTACAGTCGTCTCTTTTGTCCTAGAGCCACATCACACTGTGTCGACAACACATCCAGCAGATGTGAAGCTGTGCGTGTGTCGCGGTAATTCATCCTACTCTTAAATGTGTTTTTTAATAAAGATATGGCGTCCCGGTGCTCAGATGGCTCAACGTGGTGCTGTTGTTTATATGTTTGCACAGCACTTATCACTTCTGTCATGTTTGTTTACTCTTTCTCAGTGTGTTCGATTTTGGCAATGCCGCAGCATTATTGCGTTTTACTCCATGAGAGGCAGCTGGTTCAATAAGCTGAGGAAACACACACACACATAGGTCCAATTCCCAAATCAGTTGCTTGTGATGTTGAGGGAAGTGGAGCAGCAGGGCGCAGACCCCCAGTTCCACCCACGTCCTGTTTTACGTGCACTGCCTTCCCCTGTACATGCAGATGGCACAGCGCTCCCAGATTTCATTTGAGGTAATCTAATCCCTCCACTGCTCCCTCTAGAAAGGAGGAGTATTAGCGGCCATATGTCAACCAGATTTGTCAGATTATTCATTACAATTAATTGCTGTTCCACTTAAGGCCTTTAAGGCTGTGAATTGCTCCGAAATCTATTGCAAACACAAAAATTATGAGTAAAAGACTTTGGCCCTGTCATTCAAATTTCAGGCTGACCTTTAGTGGAGCCTGGCTTTTCTGAGGCAGTGCAGGAGAGGGAGCCTTTCTAATTGGTGTTTCTTCAGACTTTTTTATTTATTTTTTTATTTTCCATTTACAGGTAGTGTGTCTGTCTCTACTGACACAGAATACTGGAAAGACTGCGCTTCCCGTTGAGGGTGATTACACCCACCGGCCACTTAGGTCCACTGTTCTCGTAATGTTGCAGTAACTGCACCTAAAATACACTCGCGTAGCGCTCATATTTATATCTGCAATTTGTTTTGCTTATATTTTGGATGCAGTATCACCACAGTTAGATTCCTGTACACTGTACACTGTCAACTGAATTTCAATGTGGACCTTTTTCGAAGGTTGGCTGCGAGGCAGCCCTAATAGCCACCTGAATTAATGTGCTGTCCAAGGATATGAGCCATAATACTTTGGTGATTAATGTTTCACTGCTGCTCTGCTCCCATAGTTATGGCTCAGACCCCAGAGATAAACTATACACTACATACTCAGATCACATTCGACCACAGGTTCACTCGGAATTAAATTTGTTACTCTTTTTTGTACTTTTTTTTTTACTTCCTGAATCTGACTTTAAAAAAAAATGATATTGATTTTTAAATCCTATTAGTCCAAATCATAACGAGTACTCCTTGAAGTAAAAAGTCACAGCAAATTACTGGGTTTTGATTGACCGTGATTATGATTGAAATCCACGGGGCTGATTCATTGCTGATGATGTATTTTGGTTAATTATGGAATTACGGCACCAGAGGAGTAACTTTAAGCCCGTGTGATTGGCCCACTTAATTGTGCTTTATGAGATAGGGCTTAGCAGGCAGGGCTTAGAGACTCAGTGTTAGGGCTGAAGTAGGAGGAGAAAATCTCTCCCAGGTCATATTACACAGTTCAGAGTTAATGAGAAGGTAGAGGTAAGAGGATCCATCAGCACATCAATCTAACGCAGCTCTCTCCTGCCACCGTCGCTGCAACACCTTTCATCCCTCACACATTAATCATCATTAATATTGTACAATTCTCACCACAATCACAGTAACACATTATACTGGAACGTGTAATACTTTACTGGAAGGAATAAATTGTGAGAATTTAATTTTAAAAATTAACGCCGTTACTTCACAGCGCAGGCTTTATTTTCATTTCTATCAGCAGCTATGATGGAGGGGGAAACAGCCCGACTGTGCTGCTCCTCATTAATCACAGACAGGAGGGTCCGTGTCCCTCTGTCTGGTGCCTTATTGTACGTGGCGGCTGCGGCGGCCTCAAGTGCCTCGGTGCGGCTCAATGAGAGATCATATCCACCTGTATATTGAGAGAAGGAGGCGCTGGAAATATTTCAGATTCCTCTCTACGCTCGCAGCGCCGGTGGATCGATGCTCTAAACGCCGCTCGCCTGGCCTCGTCTCATCACTGTACCACTGCCGACTGACACATCCTCATTATATTACAATATGGTTGCCACTAAAGGTCACTCTGGCGGAACATAATCACACACAATCAAAACCACAAACTTCATATATCAAGGAGACAGTAAATAGCCTCTGGGTTTATTTTCTCCCGCCGTAGACACGCACTGGAGAATTCATGAGCTGAAGTTTTTTGGTGACTTTTATCTGAATCTGTTCCACATAACAACGGCCATCAATTCATTCAGAACTCCTACTGTAAATAATATTAATAGGAAACGTGTACATTTGATTTATGTATTTGCAGCAACAGCTAGAGTCTGCTTCGTGTCTGTGTGTGTCTGTGCGTGTGTGTGTGTGTGTGTTGTGGTGTTGCAGATTTTAGCTGCCATTTATCAGACCACAGTTGCTGAGGGAGATGGGCGCTGTGTCCACGCTCCTAATCTGTCCCTTCCCTTACATCAGGAGTGGGCTGTCATGAAAATGTGTCAAAATAAAAGGGGAAAAAAAATAGCGGAAACACACCCCTCTCCTCCGTATTACCATAATGAGGAAAACACACTTAGTGGGCCATGACCTGATGTCATCTGATTATACCCATGATTAATGATATCCTTTTACCAAAACATGCCACTACTGTAACTCTCTGGGATTTAAAGCAGCAGATGCTAATGTATTCATGCTCTCACTTGTGTTTTCTTTAGCTTTTGTTAACTCGCGTGGATTTAGGAAAACATTGTTTCTAAAAAAAATCGCTTTACAAACGTGTTCTGGAGGCAAATCTAAATAAAACACTTGCATGTTTTTCTCTCTCTCTCTTCTCTCTTTTTTTGGCCAGTATAATAATAATATGAATAACTGGTGACAGAAAATTTGATTTGATAGATTTGCCATTTTTTACTGCTCGTGCTCTAAGATCATAATAATGATAAACAGTTCCAGGAGGGAGCAGCCGCTGAAATGTTTGTGCGGCTCTGAAGCGTCTCATTTTGTACTCAGACTCCAGTCTCCAGATACCAATGTTCAGTCGATGACTCAGTTGAAAATATTTTCCTCTGATTTTTCCTCTGTCCAGACGCCATGTCAACAAAGCCCCCAGTGTTGCTGCGATGTAGGAGCTACAATGTCAGTCTGTCTGCTTAATTGCGAGTGGGATGAATGTTAATTTACTCAGTCAAGAACCCTCTTTGTAACACTTTTACAGCCCAGAGGTGTAGATTTACATCTTAGGAATACAATGAGTTTTAGCTCGTGCTAAAAGGGGGGTGACAGGGCCCACATTCCTCAGAGTCCCACTGCATATTGTTCTTTTGTGAACACCTCTCTGCCACAGAACGGCACTGGTAAGAGGAGGTGTTAAGGACCTTGACCTACAGCTGAACTCGGCCAAAAGGCAACGCCTACTCAGACGTAATGGCTGACTTTACTGAGTGGCGGTGGTGAAAGTGTGCGCAGCACACCTGTCAACACAGCACTATTTTGTCTGCAATGCACTTGACGCTGCTGAGAGAAGGAATTCGATTTTTTTTTACAATTGCATGTAAACTGTGACTGTGACAATGATGAGTATTCCAGTTAATAATTTTGAATAAATACCAGCACAATTAAATAATGTGGTAAAATAATTGTAATTTTTCTCCTGCATGTATGACAGTAAGTCAAAAAGTTCTAAGAACTTCGTCATTACTCTTTAAAGGTATCGATCTGTTTTAAAATTTGATCAAATACATTAATTACTCTTTAAAGGTATCGATCTGTTTAAAAATTTGCTCAAACACGTTCAAATTGATTTGTTGTTTTGCAAAATGCAAGATAAATTACGTTTTAAATATTTTCAAAATTTACTAAAAACGTAAAATGTAATTTTTGGGTAAATGAAACATTAAAAAATCCAGAATTAAAAACTAGGTTAGTTTTGTCCTGGACTAATAGCGTTAGCATCAAGCTAAATGCCCCTTGGAAGAAACAATAGCATTAGTGGCGGTTGAACTCACAGTCGCTAACGGTGCAGTTGGATAGCTTGTATCTGACTGCCTTAATCACAACAACATAAACGTATGAAATATACAGTGTGTTGATGTTCAGTTAGCTCCATGCCAGATTTATGGTTTGTTACTAGCTAACTTGCTAACAGCCAACGTGTAAAACGGAGACGGTCTAATAACAGTAGATTGAAACCTAGTAAAACGGACATGTTGGTTTCACCTTATATAATAAAACGATTTCCTTGTAAACCAGAACATTCTCTGTGGTTCAATCACGAAAACCCCAGTTGAGCTGGACGATCTCGACGTATCTGAACATGTAAATGTCCCGACTAAAATGTTCTGTTTGATCATGGCGGGCAAGAATGAATTAGATTTAACAGACGTTGAACCAGTGTACGACTCAAAGGGAGATCTGCTGCACCAGTACAAAGCGTGGTGGTGTATAATTATAAGAACAGTGGTCCTGGCCTCGGGGGATTGGTGCTGGATCTCACCAGAAATGTTCCTGTTCACTACATGAAAATGCCCCAGAAATCCACCTCGCATCTGTGTATTGGGCTGTCAAAAAAATTAAATGAAAAGCCGTTCTAATAGGTGACCCTTGGCCTAGTTCATATTTCCTGTCAATTATGAAAGTATGAAGTCATGCATAGTTATGAGGCCTGGGCGGGCCCATTAAAATTCATAAATGGTTTGTGTTTATACCAGGTTACACTTAATTCCACGTGGTCATGTAGAACTAATGGCCCTCCATACTGTATACCTAAAAAAACAGGCTCAGCCATTGTGATCCTCACAAATTAAATATCATTCTTGGCTGATAAAAACAACTTTAATAAAAATCACACTTATTTAACTCCTGTTAAAGTACGAATGTGCACAAAGACTTTAGTAAATGTCTGTTTGTGGGGAAAAAAAACTTGCATCAAGACTCTGTAGTCAACTGGGATGACAATGGACTAATTGTTTCCTGGTAATTATAGCTTCTTTACCAGTACCTGTGTTGTGGACCTTGTGGGTTCCTGTGTAACCCAGGTGTGTGGTGTGTAATTACATTTCTTAAGGTCAACCTTTCACTAGAATGATTTAGTGAAATTACATATTTGACCACTTTAGGGCATAGATCCAAATGCAATTAACGCTGTTAATAGATCTGCTCTTCACTTTGTAGAAGATGTCTCAGAAAGCCTGTGATTGACACACGGGACGCACTTCAATGTTGTCTCAGAAAAAAAAAAAATCTGAACGATGATTTTTGTTCTACACGTCCAAACGATGTCATATTAAAAACACGATGTTTTCACGTTTCATCCTGATCACCAGGGTGAATCGAGGGTTAAAACACAAACTCAGGGTCTGGAGCAGGATATTGATCAGAGCTCATTCTGGTCAATCAGACTAAATGATTGCATATAAACTCCCCGCCTCTCTCTCAGCCTGGGAGGCACGAGGGGGATCCGGAGGAAACCGAATTACAGCGGCTCAGATATGAGCTGCTCGACCACTGATGGTCCGCAGCCGCCTGGTGGAAGAGAGCGATGCAAATGTACAATAAACAGGGTCTAAGCTGGCGGAGGTCTTTCAATCACACAGGGGCAATAGTTCAACCCCCGCCATGCATAATCCCAGCCTTCAAACCCCTGGGACTCCAGGATCCAACCTGCTCAATGGCACAAAGATATTAGATAGCCATATGTAGATTCACTAGGTAAACAGACTCTCCTGATAACACAATGCACCTTTCCTTTCTACCCGCAGAATATTTTAAGCTAACTTCTGCCTCCTTCTGAGGGGACGCTCAAATTGAAGGCTTAGCTTGGTGCCATAAGAAATTCCACGCAGCTGTTTGCTTTGTTTAACGTCCTTGATATATCTCTTGCTGAGAAGAAATTGGTATCTCTTTGTGAATTAAGTTGCCCGGGCGTTTTCATTACAGGCGGAGGGTCCGAGCCGACAGAGGGCGACGTGAGGGCGGACGGAGTGTGTTCAGGTGATTGGAATAAGAAAAAAAGATAATAAAAATCAGACACTAAAAAATGAACAGATTAAAACAAACAAGAGACAGAAGACACTTTTTGAATCCAGATTCCAGGACTGAGATCCACGGCTTCACATCTGAGCTGGTTTTATTTTAAGAGGCTGGTAATGAAATCGATGACAGATAGAAATTCTTCTCCGTGTTTCCCCTGTATGATTATCTTTCTGCTGTATTTGACATTTATTGTTGACGTCTTCCCCTGATGTTTTAGCTTGTGAGGTTAATCCTATCCTGGCATGTGTTTACTCAATCTGTCATTTACACACACACACACATATATACAAAAACTCACAGCCCCCTGTGACACACACACACACACACACACACACCTTACCTTCACCTATTACAATTAAACGCCTTAATTTCATCCTACCTTAAAAACTATTTCTTATTCCTCATAATTCCCCCCTGACCCACAAAGTGTCCCCACAACAAGAGTTTTCCCCCAAAAATGTCCCCCAAAGTATAGCTATACCAGACACACACACACACACAGCTGAGAGTATATCTATAGGTGGGGGAGGGTACGCAGGAACAGGGGTTATAGAGTAGGATGGGGTGGAGGGTGATGGGGGAGGTTGAGGACTGTTGACAATGTTCTCCTGGTCTGTGTAACCCCTGTCTCCCTCCCTCCGTCCCTCCTCCCCTCAGCCTCGGCTCAGCAGTCCCAGCAGGAGCCACTCCAGCCTGGGGAGAGAGTCCTTCCGGGCAGTGGGGGCTCCAGAGAGATGGGTGGGGGGGCCACGGAGGGGGGAGAGAGAGGCACACGCGACATGGGCCACTTCAGAATGGCATCACATGATCCATTTGAAAGGAGGAGCTGACAGGGAGCTGACAGTGATCATCTGTTCCGTCCGTCCATTATGTCAGACAGAGTGAAGTGACAGGAAGACGACGTCTTCAAAATCCACCGGATCCAGCGCTCATTGTTTGCAGCCAATGTAGCAGAAATAGCCACAGGAGTCCCAGACAGGACCGGGCTAAGTTGTTCTGAAATAGCTCCCATCTAACGTGATTGTCACTTTTCCCACTTCTAATTGCTCTAAGAGTCGATTCGTCTGAAATCCGGAGCTATAACATGATTTTTCCTCCAAAGCAGCCTATGCATTTCCTCCTAATGATGCCTCTGAGGTGCATTTTACCATGTTATAATTAAGTGGCCCTCGGCCCTGCTCCCTGACGCTGCTTCTTGTTTTCACCTCTCCCAAATAGCTCATTTCATTCAGCTGGTGTTCCAGGTCTAAATCAACCACTGATTACATGAGAAAAATAAAAACCAGCATGGGCTCTGCAGCCGAGAGAACCAGAAATGAGAACACTCCGATGTTCCCGGCAAAATGCAAATGAGATCATTTAAAAAAAAAACAAGTTTGATGGTGTTTTCACAAACTTATTTGCAGGTGAGTCAAAGCACGGGTGAGGAACGGGAGGCAGCGTCAGCCTGTGAGCAGCACATGTTCAGAAATGTGGGCACTTGTGTGGAAGTGATGATAATGACGCTGTAATAAGAATCTATTAGTGGCTGAGTTTTTGCATGCCTAATAATTAGATTAATTGAATGACACTCATTTAGACAGAATGAAGGGCCCAGTGGTGGTTAATTCAACCTGTGTTTCCAGATGCTCATTTCTAAACAGCTAAGTGAACCTAATCATAGCCCACCATCTGGGATTTCCCCTCCAGGGCAGAAGTAGGGGATGCACCGGAATATGTTTTAAAGACATCGACATCGTGCTGGAATTAAACCGCGTTGGAGCTGCTGTTTAACCTCTCCAGTTAACAAATTATTAACTCCATGTTCATCTAGGACATGCTAATGCTAATTTCCGTCCTTTATATGAAAGTAAATAAGGTCATTATGGCTGTGTTAATGATAAGCATGTCTCACAGGTGTAGTTCTGTGGCAGTAATGCTCTGAGACTGCGTTCCTTAAATAATAATAAATAATAAAAAAAACCCTCCCTCAGTGCCATGCCAACAAAGATGGGAGACTGACTAATTTATCCCCAAATTTGCACCATGTACAAAAAATCATGCAAATGAACTGGGTCCTCAATCGGAAGACACAGCATTTGGATGACATTAATCAAAGAGAAAATATGCAGACAAAGGTGACAGTGATCCCAGTACTGGTGCATAAGTGGCACAGCTGTGGTTTCACTCACTGTACGGCAGTGTGCCCTCACGGACAGGAGCAGGAATTGAAAATTCTATACATTACAAAGTCACTTCCTCTCATTAGTTTTCTTTTTTAGCTCTCGGTGATCTTTTTTTTTTTTTTTTTCACAGTATAGTGCTCATACCGTCCAATTACAGTGATGTGGTTACGAGTATCTTTTGGATTTTCCATTATCACTTAAAAAGCAGAAGAAAAAAGAAAAAAAAATTCCTCTTCTTCTTTTCGATGAGATGTAGGAAAGTTTGTTCCCAGAAAGAAAAAAGAAATGTTTGTGTCTGAGCTGAGATGAGAAGGACTTGACACAAGTTCAAGGATTTGAAATAAATCAGAAACGTGGAGACACGTGTGTCAGGATGGACGGCGTTCTTCCACTCTGGTTGACGATGACTGATAGTCGACGTGGTGATCGTAATTATCTCCCACTGCCTCCCGCTCTGTACACATGTGCATCTTCATTAGCTCAGTCACTCCCTACACATAAGTACACGGCCACGTTCAATGCTTTGAAGTGTGAAATTTCCACCAACAGTTGTCTATTCATCCTCGCTCGCCGTGGTGGCACAGGCGCACACTGCTGCAGCCTGAGCTCACCTAAGCTCTCCGCTGAGTTGTAGTGCAACGCAGCCTAATCCCCCAACAGAGCCGTCAAGCCAGCCTGCAAACAGAGCTCTCCGCTGGCTCTCTCTGCGTGGAGGGAACAAACCAACACCATAACAAAGGGTGTTTATGGAAAAATAGATGCTGGAGCAGCCGACCAGAAAGGGCTTAGCAGTGATCAGACCCCACTCCCACCTTTATCCTTCACCGTTCACATTGAAATGCAAATATCAAGGCAGGGTTTCCACCCGCGTGCCACTCACAAATTGAAAAGCAGTTTTTATCTATGCAAATGCAAGCATGGTAATTGAAGTTAATCAATCAATGCTAGCTTTCACTAAAACCTTGAACATGATTGAATAAAGTAATTATCATTCAGGAGAAAATGATGAAGTTGTAGACAGCATGAACCTTATTAAAGGAGGATTTTGAGTCACAATGGCTTAATTTAGCCAGCAGCCCCCTCTGTGTCTTCTTCCTCTTCTTCCTCTTCTTCTCCCCTCTGTCTGTCTCTCTCTCAACATCTCCTCACTCCTCACCTCATCCCTCCTCTGACTGCTCCGCGGTTCAATCTTGTGTGAAGCAGAACGGCTCACAGCTAAGAATATTATAAGGCGGCGTGAAATGTGCTCAGGTTAGACCACACGTGGTACATGACATCGCTCCTGATAGAAGAATTTATTACAGATTTTCGCAGTGTCTCTCTGCACCGCTGTCTCACATTTCGTGCTCTCTCAAAGTCTTGACACTCCATCAATGTCACCGTGGGCCCCCCGTGTTTTTATTATGATATTCAAATAAGAATCGGAACGGACACCGGTGTGACAACAAATTTAAAAAAAACAACAACCCTAAAAACAATAACCCTAAAACTGCATCCTGTCCCATCACAAAGTCATATTTATTATTTACACTAGTGAGTCTTTCTGCGACCTGATCCTCCCCCTCCCCCCATGGACATTACGATAACTAACTTTCGAATGTTTGTGACAGATTTTAACTGGATCACAGCTGTTTCCCTCATCTATTATTATACCACAACAACTAACTTAGGACCTAAATGAACTTCCCTCATCTATTATTATACCACAACAATGAACTAACTTAGGACCTAAATGAACCGAGGATTTCTTTTGTAAATCTAAGTAAGGGAAAAAAATTAAAAACACAGAGAGAGGGTAGTGAGCAACTGTACACAGCTGGTGGAGTAAGGGAAAAAAATTAAAAACACAGACAGAGGGCAGTGAGACTGTACACAGCTGGTGGCTTACTACTACTACTACTATTATTATTATTATTATTATTATTATTATTATTATTACACAACAAACAGTTTTGTAAATATTTAGAAATTTGAATTAGAAATTAATGAATTCATTAACTTAACACCCATATTATATTTTTAGCTAATGTGATTCCAAATGGACAAATTAATTTTATTCTATTGGAAATAAAGCACTGAAGAAGAAACTTGTTGCTTATTTCCACCTCACAGCTTTGGCACAAATGACTTTTCATGATCAGACAGTAGAACAACTGGATTCAATGGTAATATAGAAATATGAAAAAAAAAAAAAACCCTTTATAGTTTCTTCTCACTGACCGATTCCGAGGCCTTTCTCTGATTCACACGTGCTCTAACTGCTCTTTGAGGCTAAAGTGACACTTGTACATAATTGTTGAGGTTGGGGACAAAAAGAGAGACATCAGTGTCAACCATTTTCACAGGATGCCCTCCCCAGCTTTCACCTGTCAGCCAAGATGGTGGTAATTGAGACTTGCAGGGAGCTGTGGTTGGCCACCTCACCGCGGCTCTCTCCCCGTGGCAGGGCTAGTTAAAGGCCTCTGCGGTTTGTCACAGAGTTTAATATGCACCCTACATAATTATGCAGGATTCACAGTGCTATCAAACTGCAATTCAAATTAGTTCAGGATTAAAGGCACAGAACAGTACTGGTTCCTTAATTGCATTGTACTGTGCTGATCACATTCAAATACCCATTACTCATTCCCTCTGCGGAGCAATAAGTCAGAGGGATTAATACTGAGGCAGGTGACAGGGCCAAGCCATTAAAAGGCAGTTATGCAGAAAGCATGGCTGGTTTTATTCACGTTAATGAAATCAGCGAAATGAAACTGTAATAGATTTATCAAAGCTCAGATGGATTTGCAGTAAATCAGTTTGATTCAGGCAATCAAACTGGACAATGGAGATAGTTTTCAGCGACGGCACTGGATATCAGGCAGCAGCATGTGAGCAGTGCTGATATTCTTCTTGGGAGGATTTGGTGAACACCCGGTGCCTAGGCCCTATTCCCAGAGCTGGGTGGCTCATTTTTGTCAGCTAAATGGTGCCAGTGACTGATAAAACATACTGTCTTCCAGTTAAACACCATCTTCACCCTCCTCCCCCTCTCCCCCGTCCTCTCTCATCCCACACTCTGTCTCTGCCTCCTCTTGAAGTTATGGACCGTGTGTTGCTGATTCTGGATTGTTATACAGTGCGAGCCCATGAATTAGAACCAAAATTCACTTACATCAAACAGATTAGCGTTGAAATCCAGCCGCCTGAGCTCGTCTCACGGCACCGGGGGCTCCCAGACGCCGTCCTGCACAGGACGCTGCAAACTACGGACACAAATCATATAGATTCAGCAAAAAAAAAAGGGGGAAGGAAAATAATCTTCAATTATTCAGGAAGTCATCTGTGTTAATTTGGTGGAAAAGCAGTATTATAGATATACAGGAATATTCATCAGTACACAGTAAGTGAAACCGTGATTATAGACTAATCAGTACAAGTTAAAACTGCAGTTTTTTTTACCATATTATAAAAACATGAGCCAATTGTAAACGCTAACAGATAAACTGCCATAGTCTTAGATGTTCCAAAAAACCCCCCAAAAAACCCAAAACAAACAAACAACAAAAACAAATGAAAAACTTTCACTAAATTTCTACCGTATATATTTATCAGTTTATTCTGGCCTACTGATGTAACTGCTCCAAAATGTAAGCTTCAACAACAGAGTGTTCAGCAAAAATATAAGCAATAGATCATGTTGCATAGCACTGGTAAGGACATTTTGAGCATGTGAATCTAAAAATGATACAGAATATCTAGGTGAGGCTTACGATTAAACGTAATAACATACATTTCTCTATCTGCCATACTTGGTAATCTTGAACTATAGAACTTTGTTAAAAATGTAATGCAACCTGTGTGTGTTTTTCATTTCTGGACCAGTTTAGGTGGATGTTCTTTTTGCCGATGAGGTCAGCTGATGTTAGGACTTTGTAAATAAATTCTCTTGGTTTTCCTTCTTTTCACAGAGTTGAAGCCACACCAGGTGAATAAGTGACATTTCTCCCTGTGTTGCACACACAAACGCACGCACAAACGCATTCCCAAGGCATTCATGTAGACTTCCACCAGCCATGCCATTTATTTCCAGACCTGCCTGATACCTTTTCAGTGTAAAAATGGTTAAATGACCTGAGCTCAGATGACATTATTTTTAAATGTGTTCTTAATGAGTCGTCCACTGTACAGTATAAATTCCAATTACATCCAATTAACCCCAATCAGAAGCACCTCGTCTCCGGACCCTTTTTTATTTAATGGTTCGCTGCGGTTTCAACCATTGATTAGGCTGAATGAGCAGCACCACTAAATGACCGCCTTGAAGGAGACGGGAGCTGTTAGCCTTAATAGACACAGCACGGCCATTACACCTCCGTGTGCTCGGTCCACCTTCTTTAACAGATCAACTTCCACACCGCAGCCTGACCACCTCTGTCCAGGTTGATTTCGACTTTAGCCCATTTGCTGCGAAGGAAAATGTTAAGTAGAAACCTCCCATCCATGAAGAGCAGCCCATTATTTTCTAATTACGATGCATTTAGGTCCTCCAGCATGCATGATTATACACACTGCCATTTCCATGTGTACACAAAGGAGTTTTTTTCTGAGGCAATTTTGAAGCCAAATGGCAAAATGTGAGCGACCTCTTGTCCTTATGTGTTTTACTAAAAATAGACTGGAAGGAAAAAGAAAGTAAAAAAAAAAACAAAACAGGAAGTTGAGGCCGACATAACCCGGACGCTGAAATGTGTTTTAATGGGAAGTCAGAGTGATCACACCAGCTGGCTTTGGTCAGGATCAGGACGAGGGTCTGTACTACATGTGGACAATGAAGATTAGAAATAAAGGCGTAAAGCCACTCTACCCAGAATCCTCCAGTGCTGTAACTGGCAGCAGACGCGTGGATAAGCCCTCCCACACACTCAGTCTTGAGAAATTCCCTATTTATGCTTTTGAGGAGTTAGCGTCGCAGCATCCCACGTGGCCAGACACAACAATCTGTAGATTAAACTGTACACAAAAATACTGTATGTGTTCAAACGCTGTGGCTTTAAGTGTTTTATTAGAAGATTCAATATACAATTCCCTAATAATCTGAGATTTGTGACGGAAAAAAACAACAACAACAGTTTCTTCAAAGAACGCGTTCACACTAGACATGGATTAAAGCTGAAGATAACTCCGACGGCACAATGAGTCTGTGAACAAGTCTTCATATACAATGGTCAGAGCCACAGGCAAACATAGGAGGCCTCCACTGTGACAGTGGGCCTAACAAAATAATTGCTTTATTTATAGATGCTGTGAAATTAAGCAGACTTAAAAGCCCGGGACAGTGGGGTTTAATCAACTCCCTTGATTCATGCTAACAATTCATACTGCGACGGAAAGCAGAGTGCATTAAATACATTCCCTTATTACTCTATAAATGCAAGTGGCCGAGCAGACAAAACGCCCCGCGATAAATTAATAGCAATAAAAACACCAACTGTGTGGACAGATAGAGAAATTAAAAAGCCGGCGTCAAATACAACAATGCATTCAGCTTCATAAAGTACGGGAGGATAACATTTCTGGGAACCAATCAGGGGCCTTTTTGGACTGCAGGGAATTTAAAGACGTTTGGTGTGAGCTGCGTCTCATTCCGAATGAAGTGGTGAGGATTGTTGTGAAGGAGAAGCTACGGCTCTCTTTGAAATGAAGGAAGAATGGTAGAAATAAATGGAACTCTGATCAGTTTCAAACTGCATTTGTTATTACCTTACATTTCTCTTTGACTCTGCTAAAACGTCTGCACCAGTAGATCTTCAACTACAGAGTCGAATCTCCTCAAAGGTAGATACTCATTTTTTGTACTTATTTTTACATGTGCAAAAAGTTTCATTATTATTATTATTATTGATTTATAAATCATTTAAAAATGTATTTCTGCTGTTGTGTTACTGTTCCGTCTCCCACAGAAACTGAAAAAAATGAAAACGATTTTATTTTTATCCAATCATTTCACACTCACCCCACGCCAACGAGTTAATCCATACAAAAGTATTATTCACACACTCATACACACACAGGTATTATATACTCACGCAGTATGCGTTGGACTTCAACCCATCACTTTTGTACAATGTGTCTAAACCTCTGGCACTACTGCCACGGCGTCCACCAATTACACAGCGTCATCACGATGCTCTCCTGCTATAGAAGGACATACAGCACGTATACGTGCTTCTTTACTTAAGAGCAGAAGTTCCAAATCAAAAACTCTCCTAATTAGTCGGATTTCAGCAGAACGTGTCATCAGACTGTCAGAGGCCTCCGCACTTTAAACACGTTTCGCTAAGGTTTAAGACGTCTGCTACAAGGAGACTCCTCTTATTACAGTGACAGCTTGTTGCCGATGAAGCTCTGAAACGCAGGGCGCCATCCCATAATAATTCACCTGTGTGAAAGAGATGAGAAGCTTTACAACCTGCTACAAAACGTGTGCATTTGCATTATTCACCCGGTGTCGGACTCAGAGGTCGGACAGTGGCCGGAGATCAACATATGGGACCCCACGTCTGTAGCTGAGGTCTAATGGGGTCTAAAGGGGGGGGGGGTCAATTATCATTCACCTTGGCTTTGGTTCTTGTTTGTTGAACTTGACACGGTGAAAAAAGGCCTTAATGTAGTTCATGTTCCACATTCATNCACTCTGTCCAGGTTCATGGTGAAAACCACCTTTTTTTTAAACTATACATGCATATTAATGCTATCCAACTGCTGTTGGTGTAAAACAGTGTGTCCTTAAGGCTGGTCCTTTGCTACAACAAGAACGATGGTTCATGGATGGACCAGTTAGATCCTGGTCTCTGCTGATGTTTTCCACGGCAGAAACAGAAACAAAAAATATGGTGAAAAAGTGATAAAAAGTTACTTTTCTGTCTAAAACTTCAGCACACACACTTGGAGCCGGTTAAATGCAGAACAACATAGACACTTCATATCAGAAATGATGAGAAATTCTTATGAATTTGTCTCTTCTGTGTTTGCTGTATCAGAAAAATGTGTTTAATTTAGAAATTAGAAAGTGGTGTTGACACACACTCCCACACAAGCCCTTACAGCGAGGCCACCGCTCATTTAGTCGTGCAGTAGGTCTCACTTCCAGAGACCTGTCAGGAGCTGGATCCTGGTTTACAGGTAATCCATATTTTCTGTCACACTGCACTGAAATGGCTTGGACTAACAACAGGCTCCAGATATACCTCTGTATTGTTAAACCCCAGTGGCATGGAAACTGCATTGATTGAATGTTTCCACTGGGAGTTGTTCAGCCGCACTCTCACCGCTGCAGCGCCACGCGACAGTAAAGTGCGGCTGCAGACGTTTTAATGACTTCTTCAGTAAATTTCATTTGCAATTTTTTTCGTCATCATCCAGAATTTTATTTCCCTAGTTAAAAAGGTAGAACCAGGTAAAAGCAGAGGAAAGACAGGCCCGTGTCTCTGCAATATTTTAGAAATATGTTTCACTGCGGGCTCCATCATTTTCATTTCCAACTCGGCCATAATTACAGACACTAGTTCGTCCTGGATGGTATAAAAGAGAGAGACAGTCATTACGGAGGAATTAAAACTGGACCACTTCAACACAGTGAGACATTTTTGGATTTTTAAGTCCAAAAATGTATTTTATGTTTCATTAGAGAAAAAGCAAAAAAAGTTGCCATAGATGGTTTTTAGCACTTGTTTTTTATCACTGCAGTAAAAAGATTTATTCATTCAGTTTCTGAAAACAACCTCCTCTTCAATCTTGAGTTCTCCGACCTTAACCATTGCAAATATATTCCCAGTCTTAATCCTTGCCCTGACTCTAATCTGACTCAAATTCTAATCTTATCTTTTAAACCTCAAAGAACCCTCCTATGTGGGACACGAAAAATGTCCTCAACCATAAAGGTGTCTTTCCATAGAAATAACAACGATGAGTTCAGTGTTAGCTCGTGTAATTTAACCTCAATCTAATACGGTTTAATCTAATGAAAACTAATCAAATGTCATTTAATCACATTTAATCTAATGCAGTCTAATTTAATCTATGTAAATTTAACCTATGTAAATTAATCTACTCACTTGAACAACTGAAAGTAAAATATATATTTGACTATACATTGCAATACATTTGTTACTGAACATTCTACCTTATCTAATCTAATCTAATCTGATCTAAACTAAGATAATAATTTGGTTATAAACTGTGTTTAGATAGATAGATTAGAGTCAAACATTTGAAATTTGAAAAATTGAAATCATGTTAATTATTCTAATTATCATCATCTTTGGAACTTAATTAATAGTAGGGCTTAATTATGTCAGATCAAAGTTCGATGATTCTTTTAGAGATGATGTAAATGGTTTTGGAAATTAATAAAATAAATAATAATAAATAATCCTGATCAATAACTTTATATATAATCTGCATATAAAACACACTGTATGAGGCGGTTTGTCTTTCACTTCACTCTGAGAAGGCTCAAAGTTGGACTCAGTTTGGTGTTCTCCTCATGTTAGCACGTGGAACCTGCAGCATTCTTCACCTAGATTCACATCTTTTCACATTACGTACAAGAGGGAGAATGACAGGAAGGGCAAGGTTTGGACCCAGCTCAGCAGAATCGAAGTGTATCAAAGGTACTGCTCGCTAATGCTCTAATAATAGAAGCAAGGCAAACAAATCAGCCGTCAGGAAAAGAAGGATTCAAAAACAATGCTCTCGGGCCGCCGGTGTGAATAGCTTTTGTGCGCTGCTTTTTTTTTTTTACTGCAATCTGAGTGTAACAACGATACAGAGCAAATCTCAGTAATTAACCTATGGTAATGACAAAAGCCAATTTATGGATCTTAAAGATCAAATGTATCTGGGTTAATGTGAGGTCAATCTTATGCATGTGCGGGAATACCGGTGCTGGAATTGGAGACGCTGGTTGGACAGAGGGATATACGGATTACTGCCAGTGTGAATGAAGCCCTCAAACACGTCCATTATAAACAGACACTGTCACAAAAGCTGCTGACAGCACTAATTTGTCACCGTAATACTGTGAGCGTATCTCTGTAGTATGTTACTGGCCTGTATTACAACGGTCAGCAAAACAGAACACAACAACTCCTGATTAGCAGTAGAAGTAGTTTCTCCGATTAATAAAGTTTTAAATATCAGCACAGTTAAATTCAACAGTTTTTCAGAAGGACCACAATTCAAGGAAGAGCAAAGTCTGCTGA
>NC_024322.1:12454191-12458792 GCF_000523025.1 Cynoglossus semilaevis
TCATAGAACCTACAGAGGGGCCGGGTGGGAACTGAACCAAGTCTCCAGTACTGGCTGCGGCCTTTGGGACTGACCAGTCACTGGCTACACCTTTTCCTGTTTCAAACTATTTTTGGATGAAGCAGAGGATAGTAAAGCTCAGGTGTAGAATCCGGCAGATTAGAGATGGTGGAGTGGAGTTCTGGATTTAATGGTATCGTAATGAATATATTTAAAGTCAAACTATAGAGTAAAGAGAGGTTTTTTTAACCTCCTAGAACCTAGGACCTGACACAGTGGATATTACTAATGTCATTAATATCGTGAGGTAACTGACGACCGTAAAATCTAGAGGACGTCATATGTCAGTCCACGATGTGAACAACTGGCAGGAGAAAATGTATATATTGTAACATATGGTTTTTTTTTTGTGAAACAAAAAAAAATATTTTAAAAGATATACAAAATATATACAGTCAATATTACATGAAAACTACTCTGAAACTGTCGGTGTCAGCAACGGCAGAAAAAATGACCAAAAGTGACGTCTGTTGTGAAGAACTGATGTTAAATCTAAAGGAGACTGTTGTACTTTTGTACAGATGACAACAATTTTTTTTTTCCATTTTTAGATTCAGTGTTGTTTTCCGTTCTGTTGTTTTTTCGTTCCAAACAAAGACCTGGTGTTACATCAGGTCTCTTGAGCACTTTGTTAAAAGTACCTTTGTAGGGAGGGGCCAGATGTTGGGCCACCTGGACATACTGTAGAGACACACAGGCGTTAGTTATTCCGCCAGATTCCAAACAGAGCCACGCTGACAGATCAGGGCTCCCAGGGAATTAGGCTGCATTTAAATAGCACCTTTTGATATTAGATCAATAGCCTGGATTAACAGTCAAGTCACTCATGGACAGATGCTGCGGGGAGACAGCGCGCTCGGACTGTGATACATTATGTGCCAGAACTAAACAAAGAAGTTATTTCAATTCCGATGGTTTTGTTACTTTTTTCACAAAGGTCAAGCGCTGTCAAAAATATCAGCATACTGACCTTTTTAAACATTCCAGAAACATTGGGATCATAGATTATGCTTTCTATCCTTCCTTCTCCTTAACAAAGGGTTAAAACTTATTCACACTAAAGTCACAGGGGGGGGCTGCAACTCACCGCACTTGTCATTTGCAGGTCATTGTACAGTTCATTTGAAGTCTAACATGGCACGGACTGTCCTGGTGAGACGGGTTATCGTCAGGACAGAGACAGGACGTCCAACTACTTCACACCTGCACACGTCTCATTGACAAACTTTTTTTTTTACTAGCCGGTGTCACACTGTTAGCACTCACTATTGGAACTGGATTATAAAGATGGAAATATATAATTAGTTATTGAGTCATATTTTATCTTCAGGGAGTGGGAAATGGGAGGAGTGAGAGTGTTTGGGGTCACAGGTCTGTGGCCCGGGTCAACTGTAAATCAACCTGCACCTTAAACCTGTCACCTTTTGCACAGCAGTGAGTGAAGAACCTGATGGCTGAGGAAGAGCTTTTGTAAAATTGTTAATATTAATATTCATCAACGTAAAAGTTAATGAAGGTAATTTCAGCTCAGGAGCTGAGCAGAGAACAACAAGAACAAAAACTACAGAAGAAGATGATTTTTTTTTCATTTTTAATTTAATTTAAAAATAATTTTAAAAAACACTAATGTCATGGGAGTCATTGTAGTTTGTCTCGGGGACCAGAGGACGAGATTTGACCTCTACTGTCTTGGACAAAGTTGTGCAGCAAAGTCTGCAGTAAAAGAGAGAGATCCCAGAAGTGAGTTTTTGTTCTGACTTTCTCCGTGTAAAAGCAGGAAAATAAATGAGTTCCAGCTGCTGCTTCTCAACAATCCACCTCTGCTTATCTCGTAGTGACATATAAAAAATTAAATATTTATGCGCTTTTGTGTATCGATTGAAAAAAAAAATACCTGCCACTGTAATGGGCCGGCTGATATTTCTGAAATAAAACAATGACAAACTCGTTATCAAAGGGCATTTTTTAAACATTTATGACAGCTGAGTAGCTGTGGAGCAGGAGGCCTCACATGGGCAATAAAAAGCCTGCGGATGAAGACAATGCCCATTTGTAGTTGTTCAAAACGAAGTTTATGGATGATGAATAACGTCTCCTGAGCTGAATTAACCTGGAGGACCACGTATTCAAACGTCCAATTGATTATTTTAATGGGTGAAGAGGTTCAACTAACACATCTGCTTTGCCGTCAGTGGCTGCTAGCATTTTAATGTGCATTCTATCAGTGGGCGAAAGAGGAAGTTCCTTTGGATGTGAGGACTGAGAGCCTGGTCTGGAGACAGACAGTGAAAGAAATGGTTCTCATTCTGTCGTTCAAGAGACAAATTCAGTGGCACTGATGCCTCCTTTGTTCGGCTGACTCATGGTTGTGGAATGGAAATGTTGTGTGGTGTGGAAAGATTGAACAGAAGAGTCCACTGCAGGCGTCAGGAAGTGAACAAAGAGAGTCTTCACACACACAAGTGCACTCAGTTAAAAGTCCAGCACTTTAAACTGAGAACAGAGGAGCAGAGATGTGACGCTTGACATGGAGGGACTCTGGTGTGAGTGTGAGAAGACGCAGACACTTACACACACCCCACAGGGAAGGACTGCAGGACACACTTTGACTGTCCGACACTGAGGACAGTCGGTCCTCAAAGGTGTCACCTTCAAACCATGTGGCACAGACCCTGTGGTGTGACGCCTCTTCACAATGTCACCAAGACCTCGGTGTGGGCGCAACCACAGGCAAGGACAGAGTGTGTGTGTGTGGACTCCACCAGACGTAGCTCCTCGCTCCATCACTTCACACTTCAAGACCCCCCCCCTACTCCTCCCCCCACCCCCGACTCCCCATTTCTCTCTCTCAGCTCTTCAGGCTCTCACTGCTCAATTTGTGACTAGAGGATTTCTACCAGGGTCTCACCCAGACATACGCCGCGCGTCACTACTCCGACCGTGGCTACGCTGCCCACAGCCAGATGTAGTTTGAAGCACCAACCGGAGAAACACAGTGTGACATGTGTCATTGGTCAATCGCAGCAGGACAGGTCATGTTGACGCTGGTCTGCTGCATGTACGACTACAGTGATCTGCAGGGCTGTGTAACTGCGACCACTGGGAGAAAAGAAAACGCAGGCAGAGGGCAGCATTGCTGCAGATCAACACTCATTGCCTTTGTATCGTTGGTGACTTATGTGGTAGGAACAGTCATTTACAAAGAGGGCAGTCCAGTAAATGTATTTTAAAGAATACTCAACTTCTCCAAATTGCCACGCACGATCATCTGTACAGAACCTCCAGACCACTTTAAGGTCACAGGAAGGCTCTTTTCTGTTGTGGCCAAGGCTTGAAGAAAAATGGTCTTAATGCACTGAGGATGGATGCACTATAGCAGCAGGAGACCACAACAGTCACTGCAATATGTGACCAGTGGGTTTAAGTCACACAGTGGGCATTCATTCTCTCTCTCTCTCTTTCTCATTTTTAACCCATTTCATTTCAACCTCAGAAAAATGTGTTGTGCATGAAAATCACAGTCTGCCCCCAGCAACCATGGCCCATTCAAAGTCACTTAAAACACCCTTTCTCCTCATCCCGATGCTCGGCCTGGACTTCAGCAGGTCGTCCTCACCTTGTTTAACTCACGAATGCATTGATTTGCTGCCTAAATGCATTTGGATGCTGAATAGGTTTTTAAAGACTTTTTTAATTAAAAAACGTTTGCTAAATGGTTAAATTACAGTATACAAAGTGTATATGAATATATATATATATATACTGTATATATATGTGTGTGTGTTTGTGTGTAATAAAAAATGCTAATTTAAAGTTGTAAATGTGTTGTAAAGAAGACATCAAATATTATTTTTACCAAACATTTCCCTGTAAATCCAATAAAGTAATTGTTTCGTATAATTTTTTTTCCCCATCATTTTTTTCCCTTTAGCATATCGACGGGCGAGCTAATATTGTGGAATAGGAGGGAAGAAAAAAAATACCCTGGTGGAGTAATCTGGTGCTGAGTACAGCCATGATAATGATGATGGATTAGAAATACAGCAGTGTATTGGGATTACAGTGCTATTAACTGCCCAGGGGAGGAGGATGAGGAGGCAGACCGGTATCAAGCTAATCAATCAAATAATCGGGACAAGCCCTTGTCTACTAGAAACAATTAGACCACTTCTCCAAAATCAATAGCACTGCATTCTGTTTAGATATCCACCGGTCACTCATTCAATAAAGCCACCGTGGGTTTTGATAAGCCCGACAGTCGGCCGGGGCCATTTCAGTCTCCGAGTGGGAGCCAGATACATCAAACAGGCTCCAGGAAGGCCTCATAAAAATTGCAAATCGAAAACAATATAATTTAATGTGGCAAAGGTTATTTTTCCACTTGTTCATTATCAAATGCCTCATGTGAAAGCATGGCTGCAACAACGGGGGGAAAAAAAAAATCCATTTGATCATGAGTGTTTGGGGAAAACGTCAGGGACGTGTGTTATATCTAAGAGAAAACAAAATAACGACGGAATCAGAGGGGTTCATAAAGTTGC
>NC_024322.1:12458837-12467937 GCF_000523025.1 Cynoglossus semilaevis
GGCTCCCATACATAATTAAAGCAGGAATTTGTATCTGTCTGCACTCCGTGGCCTCCTGATGAATTAATATCTGGTGGAAGTCCTACACAGCCATCAGATTAGCTCATTTATTTCTGTCAGCTGCTTGCTCTATCAGCTATTTGTAAATCAGAGCGGCTGGGTGGATGGATCGGGGGGGTGTTCAGATTGTTGGACGTGTATTTATTATCATAAATGGCCGTTATGAATTAGGTCTGTTTCAAACATCCAGGCTATAGTGCCTCAAGTGTAAGTGTACGGTGATGACTCATTTTCTTATGTTTTCCTCTGAGTAAAGGCTACACAGATGTCATGTTAGTCATGCCTTAGCGTCAGCTAATAATCTGAGATGTGGAGCAGAAAGTAAAGTGAAAACCACAGACGGATGGGTTTGTGTCTCAGTGTGATAGTCACCTGCTGTGGACTTCTGCTGCTATCAGCTCCATATTGTCCTCCTCCCCTCTGACTTGGTGTAGGCGTGTTGTGGCGTCCTCTGCCAAGTTAGAAGATGACGTGACGACATCCAGGCGCTCCAGGACTGGAGGTGTGAGCCTTCTGTGCATGGGCGGGTGCAGGGAGGGAGGGGAACAAACAAGAAGACTGCATTAACCTTTGGTCTGCAGGGGAGGGGAGGGCACAAGCAGGCCGGCCTGGTTGAAGGGACACCCCATAATCAGGCTCCTGTCAGCGCTGTTTCCAGGAGATTAATTCAGCTGGTTTCAATTCCAGCTGCTGCTCCCTTAGCCGCAGCCCAGAGTGCACATATTGTCCTGTTTAAAACACATGCATGTTCCTCTGACTCAATTTAACGCAGGCATAGCTGAGGGGGTTAGGCTGGGTCACGGGAGTAGCCGTCCTCCCTTGCAAACACAATAACATGCATCAACAAGAAAGTCCAAATTCCCAGCTCTGGTCTGGGCAGAGAGAAATGCAATCAGAACACGGTTGCAACCTCCACAGAAGAAGATGATGTTTGATCAGGGTGGACCGGGACGCGGCAGACACAGGATGTAAATCCTCCCTTATAGTTAGCATAATATTACATGACACAGCCCAGCTGCAGGAGGAATTCCTCCCAAACACCTGCTCTGTACCAGTTGGACCAGCTGAGCTGCCAGACGCAGCCCGGTTTCGTGGCCAGTCGCTGAGTAGTTGTTGCTCGCGGTGGCTAATGAACTGATGAGACGGCAGCGCTAAGGAGCAGGTGATACAGTGACAAAGATGTAGGAGCCCACTGTTAGTTACCTGTAATAGCCCAGGATGACGATGTGCACCCCAGCACCGGGCTGACAGATGTCGGGGTTCTTCTGATCATCCATTTTCCGCAGTGCGTCCGTAAAAGGTCCCGTGGCATTGATAACACATTTGGCTCTGACATCAAATTCCTGCCCTATGAAAGAAAACAGCATCAATCACCAGGGCCTATTCATCTGTGGCTGGTGACAAGCCGGATTATTAATTTATCAGCGAACGCCCCCCTCTCTCCGTAATAGAGTGGCTGGAGTGTGTCCATGGGAGACTTCCCAGGATTGTAATTAATAGGAAACAGACATACCTAATTTCCCTCTTGCTTCTTTGTGTCACAGAGTAGCCTGGTGGCAGAGACTGAGGGATCCTTTAGAAACAGTGAAGAGAAAATGTTTGTTAATGTGAGGCTTGATGTTGACGAGCCCCGGCGTATAATGGCACGCATAGTCAAAGAAACCAGGAGGACAGCAAATGATGTGTTTTGACAACTAGGTGAATGTGGAACTGGCCTTCCTAATTTGATGCCTGGTGCTGCCACTGTTAAGACAGAGGATGAAAAGAACCAAAAAGTCATGTTTTTGTTGAAGGGAGTAAAAAAAAAAAAAGGACAACCCAAAGTCAAGGAAGAAGAAGTGATGTCTGAAAACTGTTTCCATTATGCTTTCAGTCTAAGCTCTCCCTCTTTAAAGCGCTCAGCTCAACATTATTAAAGGGAGACACATCCTGCTAGAGCACACTTCCATCTTTTAAAACATCAGGGGGTGGTCATGTGTTGAGACCCTCGAATCTTCCTTTTTTTTTCACCCTTAACTGCTTTATTCTTCCAAAGGCAGCCCTATGCATGACATTTAAAAGGTAAGTAAGGCCATTTGGAGTACGCTAATTCCACCTTATGTTCCTGCCTACGAGATCTGAAGCAGCCTTTACGCCATAAAATGCTTATGAAATATTAACAACCCCTGCATTAGATGTGCAATGACTATGTGCAAACTAGTACTCGGTAAAAAACAAGTGCTGCGAGGGCCCCAGGTGTGAGGGCCGGGAGAAGGGAGGCAGGAAGAGAAGGAAGTGTCTTTTGTCGGATTTACCTGTGATCATATGTCCCTGTGGTCCGTGCTCCGCAGTCCCTCCCCTTCCGCGGCTAAGGCTCTGCCCTCTGCAGTAGGTGCAGCGCTTCAGTGTAATAGGCCGTGGCAGGCTCATACCTGGCAGCAGTCAGAGTGATGGCGAGGTTCATTCGAGCATCGTGGTGTTGTCCTGCAGCGGGGGGACGGGACCAGAGCAGGGGGATGTGACTCACCCCCAGCCTGTGACTGGTGGTATGGAAGTGTGTCGGAACCGATATGTCACATCTGTCCCTGTCACTTTGCATCAGTGCGAGGCTGCTGCGGCCACACAAGAAGCTCACTTAAAGCCACAGTGGCCCTTTGGCCTGAGTGACGACGACATTGGTTTCCTGTTTGGAAAGAAAAAAGAAGAAAGGCAGAGATAGAGATATCAAAACCTCAAATAAAGTGGTAGGATGGGATTAGACTGACAGTGACTTTGTGGGGTTTTTTTTTTTTATTGCCATGATAATGACATGAACATTTTATGTCCTAATGAGGCAAAGAAAATTATGAGCTTGTTTATAAAAATGGTTAAAAAAAATAGAAAATGTGATAAAGTATTCTCTCTTCCTCAAATGTCAAATTCTCTGATTTAAGAAGTTTTTTTTGAGAAATAGCTGCAGTTCAGTGACATGATGACTACAGCACACTGATCCATGCAGACATCGACCAATCAGAGAGTGACTTACTGCAGACCTGGACAAAACTCTAATTATTATTAACAAACTAACGACGCACCATATTTTTTTCTTTAGGTCCAGTTTTACACAAACCATAATTTGTGTCACCAATTACCAGAAATTAGAAAAACAGATTTGTTATATTATATAGAAAACTCAGTTAGAAAGAAATCACCTGAAAAAAGTGAATATGAGTTTAAAAAGCCACATCAGGTGAAACTACGCCCCCTCCCCTCCACCTCTCTGCTGATAAGCACATTTCTCAGGGTGTCACTGTGACAGTAAATCGACCCTGACAGCAGCTGATCAGGTTTAGCGGCTGAAGACCCTTTGGCAGCATCCTTCTTAACGAAGAGAGAACTCAACTATCAAGATTTATGGATTAATCCCTCTTCAACTCTAAAATACCAAAGATCTATATTCACAAGTCACAAGGTCACAAGTTTTGTAATTTAAATGAAAGGGTCTAAAAGGTGACAAATGAACAAAGCCTGGTTTCATTAGGAGGTGATTCTTATGTACATCTTTGAAGATTTATTGCCGGACAATCCCTTGGTTCAGAAGTAAAGGGAGAATAGAGATGATTAATCACTTTTAATGTTGGTGTCTGGGGTGACTTTCCTTCTATTTGTTATTGCCAGGCAAGTTCAAGTCCTCACTGTTGGCCAGGGAAAATGTTGCTACTTTGTAGGAAGGAGCAGTCTTCTCTGTGCCCTGATTTATTTTACATTTGAGCGACTTGAGGCCAGCTCGCTGGTAGGCTCTGCTTAATGCTACCACATGCTCCCAGCTATCCCCCCCACCACACCCCCAACATGGGAAATAAATAAATATTTCGAAAGCAAAAAAAGTAGGGAAAACACACACACACACACACATCAACAACAACAAAGGAAAACAACAGATTTAAAGGCCACATTTTAGAATGAATTACATACAAGAGCATGTGCCCTGCCATGATGTATTAGGAAGACCAAAAAATCCACTTCTTCATCTCCCTGTGAGCATTAGAGTGTATGGGTATATGAGCAAACTTGTGCCACCGGACACGTCCAAACACACACACACACACACACACAGAGGCAATGGAGTGGCCTTACACCGGTGGGCAGTGTCTGATCCTGGGTGATTGCTGAGCCTCACAACGAACTTTGACCCTGTGATTCACGGCTCTCTGTTGTGAGCCTGTCACAGATTGGTGGTGAGCGGAGAACAAGAGAATAAATACAAAAAAAAAATCAGGAATTCAAGGATTAGTCAAACAGTAGCAGTGGGATTTACGAACGACGCTTGTAGCACAGCTGAAATTACCTGACACACAGACAACAATGATGATGATGGTGATGATGATGATGATGATGATGATGATAATCATCGTCTGTAATTAAAAAGCTCACATGGCCAAGTGACAGAGCAAAGCTAAATGAGCATCAAAGCTCCCAGGAGGACGTGGATCCTTGGCCCCTCTCTTCCCCTTTGTCGGGGCTCTCAGTGGGGTCACACAGTCATTACCTCAGCCTAAAAAACCTCTGCACAAAAAAGGAGCTGAACATAAAAACTTTCTTCACTGTTTTTAAGAATTGGAAAAAAAAAAAAAACCTTCACATTATACAATGACATTTTCTGTGAATCTGAGTTCCGTGGGTCAGATTAGGGCAAAAATAAAATAATTTTGTTAAGGCTTGAGAACAATGTAGAATGAAACAATCTGAATATATATATATATATATATATAAAAGACAAACATCCGGGTCGTGGACCACAGGTGGAACGCAAAACCGACACTTGGCGGCCACAGGTGCACAGCTCAACCAGTGACAGCTTCAGGGGATTCACAGAATTCGATGGAGGGCAGTTCAACTGTTCCTCTGAGTTTGGTTCAAATACTTCAAAAAGGCGGCAACAAGCGCAGTGTAGTAAATGTACGGTATACACCCGCCTTGCATAGCACCATTACATTACATTACACTCGTGTTAATTATTGTCTGCATGATGAAACTATCCCACCATGATGGCTTCAAGCTCTTGAGAAGATGAACCTCAGCCGTCAAACCCCCGGTGAAGAAGGTCAGGAGAGAAAATGTCACTGCCATAACGCAGCCCAATGTGTATGGAAAGAGAGGTGGAGGAGACAGCTGGGGGAGAAATTAAACACATGCAGAGTGCATGTATAATTTTTATTTTTATTATTTCTGTAGAAATTTTATAAAAAAATAAAATAAACATTTTGGTATTCTCAAAAAAACAAAAAGGATTCAAAAATTCCTGTCAACAGCTAATGTAAAATAGCCTCTCTCCTACTTACTTCTGCTAAATGAATAAGGTTGACAGATCACTGCTCAGATAGCGGCCGCACCCCCTCAGAAGAATGTTGCCTTTTTGCAGTACATGGGAATCCACGTATCCACAAATGCTAAATGAAGTCTGACAGATGGCCTGGAGAAACAAAGTTGGGAGTTATGCAGCTATGAGGGAGACCCTGAGTGAACAGGACGTGCTATGTACACCCTGGCTAACAATCAACATATGCTTTGTTTTTCTGATGCCAACGTGAGGCACATATAGCCTGGAGATGGATCTGCGACTGGTCACAACGCTGTGGCCGAGGGAAAAATGTTGTTTCTCATTTGTTCACGCTCACATAGACAACAATTACACGGCTGCGTGAGAAGCAGGATGTTTTCTTTAAAGGTTCATGGTGGAAGATTTGGTACAAGTTATGTTAGATACAAAGCAGAAATGGTGGATTTGGAATTAAAACTTTTTTTTTTATCAGAGAGGTTGGTACATCTTCAAAAAAAAATCATTGAAAATAAAACCCTGTTGTTTGACAACTCATTTCAACAGACAGAACTGACAAACTCATCCATCCATTTATCCATCCTCTACTACTCAGTCCTAGGGAGGCACTAAAATCCTTTTGTACCACTTTTTTTCTTCTAACATCCAAAGGTTGGTTGGTACCTTCCAGTGGACTCACCCCCGCAGGAAGGTTCAGGGGGGTTGGTACGGTGCATGGAGACTGCTGCCCTCGTGACCCGGTAACGGATAAGCAGATGAAAATGAATGTATGGATGGATGGATGGATCTGAAGGTTGGAGGGCCACGCTCTATGAGTTCTCATTGTACTTTACTTTTTTTGTAGCTTACCGCTGCTTCTCCACAGAGGCAGTTATATTGGATTAAGTTATCATTAACCACCTCAATTGATTTGTGTTAAATGTTAATTATAGACATTAGGGTTATTGGAAGAATGATTAAAAACCTGTTCTTTGTCTGAGACTGATTTCAACATCTGCTCGTCCTTTAACTGCAGCTACTTTAATTGAATGTATATGGAATGTTCTAGTGATTTTGCCTCGTTTCAATTACAGTGGTTAAAATATCTCTCCTTCTCAATTTTATTTGTAATCTTCACATGTGGCATTCATATGTTTAAAAAAAAAAAAATCCTTTTCCCCGACACAGCCAGATTTGCTGTCGGATTGCTGCCACGAGCGTCTCCAGCTGTGATAAGTACTACAATTTTTAACACAGCGCAAAGTGATTCATACTGTATACTTTCACGGTGCATTAAAACGTGCACAGACCACCAGGCACTGATCGTGAATCCAGACTTGGGGGATCATAAAAAACAAAGGCTTTCACCAGATTGTTGAGCACGTGAATCACCACCTCGCAACACCATGAAAAATTAAACATCTGAAAAGTGTCGTTACACGCACAGAACACAGTCCCACTGCGCCGTCCTCTGTGATACTGTCTGCGGCCGCGTGCCTATCATGTTATGATCGGCTTGAACTCCGCTGTGACTGATGTTAGTTGGGTCACGTTTGGTGTCGGTGACAGAAGCATTGACGAGTTGAGTCGCTGCCACAGATCAGCAATGAGCGGGAGAAATCAGAAAATCTCCTGCCCCCCCCGCACACCCCCTCAGTAATGAGCCACACCTGTACACTGCTTTAAATACCAGAGAGAAGCTTTAAATGTCAGGCACAATTAAAGCTTATGATTCAAGGCTTCACCAATCAAATCAAGGCCCTTGAGTTCAAGCAAGTCTGCGAGTGCAAAGGTGATGTGGAGCTGGAGATGCTGAGGACCACTTTCCCATCCTCTCACACTTGGATGGACCTCTCAGCCTAAAGGTGGTGCTAAAGTTTACAACCATGAGACTGAACTTCTCCATCTTCCCAAATCGACGCAATGCCAAAGCAAAGGTTTGCTGCCTCCTCTGGTTTACGAGGTGAAAAAAGAGCTGAGAGCAGGAACAGTGGGGGGGCAAGGTGGGAGCGGTGGTACAGTGGGTTTTTACATGTCCACCTCAGCAGTGACCACACTAATTCTGGCTTGGGAGCTACTATTGAAATGAATTACTTAAAGTGAAAACATTACATATATATATTTACTATAAGCTGAACGTATAGTATTTATACATTATATGTTGGGGCACTGATTAAATGCATGTATCTCTCTGTCACTATATGATTCCATTCTTACAGTATATGGTCACTACTACACACTACTATGGAATTATATTTTCATGTTTTCATTTTAATTGATCTACCAACAGTCCCTTCTTGGACATCTTGGGTAACACTGCTTAAAATGTATGACAACACTATGAAATAATGCCAAAAAATCCAAATGCAATCTTGTATCCAGTCAAGCTCGTTTTTGGTCTCCTCCATAACATGACTTTTTTCACGAGGGACAAAAGTTAACATTTTAAACTCCTGTTATTTACTGGTTTTCAGACCTCACTCAGCCTGCAGTTTATTGTGGGTAAATACTGTGTTGCAAGTGGAAACATAAAAATTTCAGCTTCATACGCCGCTGCTTTAATTTGCCCTCTCTTTCATCCAAGACATGTAGCACAACCTACATTTTACTGTCTAGCTGCTGACTAGGCATTTGCGATGCCTGCAATTACACTAATTGGTCTCCTCTGCTGCTCACCTCCAGGACCCTCGTATGTTCGCACAGATAGAAAAATAAGGCTGCTAAAGAAAACACAAGCTGAGAATAATAAGGTTTCTCAAATAGTGTGAAATGTAACAGAAAATGGTGACATTTCACTTTGAACCCTGGCGACTTGTCTTAAACAATCCACAGACAAAAGGAGGACACATGGGCATCATTCCAGCCATTACTGGGGATAATTTCCTGAATTAATTCACCTTATATGATAACAACAGAGGTCCGCCAAGTTGGGGAGATTTCTTTAAAACAACTTCAGAAAATCCCAGGCAGGCAGTCATTCAAGGCAAACATGTCACTGCTTCCTGTGAATGACAAATGAACACGGGAGGGTAAATAAAGCAATATGACCAGAGGGACCAGGAATTCTGCGGATAAGTGTCAGCTGCGGAGAAAAAATGAAGCATTTACCTGTTTGTAATCCAATTTCGTGATGGCTTTCTGTAGATATCGGACTCCTCCGTGAATGAGCTCGGTGCTGCGGCTGCCGCAGCCTGATGAGAAATCGTCTGGGTTCACAGGGGCAGTTTTGAGATCTGACAATTGGGAACCAAGAAAGCACATCAACACTTGGATACTTATTGTCCCCAAATCTTTGGAATGGATCAGGATACTATTCACATATGCACAAGCCTCTACTGTAATATTCATGACTGGAACAATATTGTGAGGCCATACATATTCCATTGGTTAAAAACAACAATCATTTCCAGCAGTGTGACAGCATGGCTTCCACAGAGGAGGCGTTTGTTGTGGAGAAGGAAACCAAGTCGAGGAAATGAAGATGAGGAGAACATCGCATTTCTGAAACACGTGCTGAATTTTTACTGCAATTTGTAAAAAAAATCAGTTTTTCTAATTTCAAGACTAAAAATCTCTCTCCGTTCATAAGAAGCTCCTCAAATGTGTAAATCCCAGATTTGAGAAGAAGAATGGAGGAATAAGTGAGGATTAGAAAAGAGGGTTGAACCCCCGAGTCCCCCCGCTCCCTCTACCACACCATTAGACAATATGACTAAATAAAGGGCCAAGACTTGAAAGAAGGTTCCAACCAGCGGCAGGAAAAAT
>NC_024322.1:12467997-12480349 GCF_000523025.1 Cynoglossus semilaevis
AGGGCGGAGGAGAATTAAAGAGTCATCGTTCACATTTCTGTGTTTTGGTGATTGGATTAAAAGCCATGGACTTAAGAAATCCTCTCAGTCCAAACGTGCTGCTGCTGCTGCTGCTCCACAGTTCTGTGATCCAGCTCCACAGAGACGGAGTGGAGGCAGCTCCATCACAATGACAATGAGGTTATGCAACATCAGAGTGGAGAATGACCATTTGTGGGTGACAGCAGGGGGTGAAGAAAAGTGTGCCACGAAGAACAAAAAAATAAAATCCTCTCAGTTGGCCACTCAGAGTTTGTCTCCAAACAATTCACCATCGTTTGCACAATGTCAGATTTGGAAACAATCAATGAATTTTTCTACCAAGGCGGTCGATAAAAACAATGGTTTTGAAGGAGTGTTTCTGAAACAGTGAGTCGTGACGTAGAGGGCTTCATTTGGTTGGAAGGGGGAGGTACCACCCCCACCTCTCACCTACATGCTATATATGCATATATACAATCATAGGAACGCTATGAAGTAATCACCATTCATAATAATTATCATTATCATATTTGGTGTCAATTCATCATTCCTTAACAATATTAATTAATCAGTCTACAGACCCTCACATCCATATGATAAATGTGTCAGTCAGCCATAGACTGACTCAAGGGGAAACAAATTATTTGGCCACATATTAGTGTGTATATCCAGCAACAATGAGTCAAAGTATCTTTTTTTTAAATCAAGTATTTCAAGCAAATAAAGACAAGCAGGAGTTCATTTTAAGGGACATGATTTCTTTGCAACTGTTTGAGGGCCTATTATTAATGAATCCTAGTGAAGCTGCCTCACTGGCCACAAAGCAAATCCTATGCCATAGCTAAACAAGTACAGTCGCCTGACGACCACTGGCCATCGTATATATGTAGTTTTTTGTTGCATCTATTTTTGCTATAAAAAATTTTGACCTGCAGATGTGCTTGACCTCTTTGGGTTTTCACAGACAACCTATTGGACTCCCATTAGTTTGTTAGAGACAGTATCTGACCCCGACTGGTTAGGAGCTCATCCATGTGGACTGTTTTACCTGCACGGCTGTTTCCACATGCGATACACAGCATCCATGCAAAAAAAACAAACAAAAAAAACAGCCATCCATTTCATTGTCACATGACTCCAGGGGACAGTACATATTAATAAATGTGTTTCATTATTATGCATATGTCTTTATATTCCTCATGATGGATTTAGTAAGAAGGAAGCCATGCATTTTCGTTGACAAAGCTGTCAGACAGCATCAAGCAATAAAAAACTATACATCACACGCTTGTTTACATCCCAAACTCAATAACATTTCAAAAACACTGTCTATCCAGATTAATCACATGATCTGCGTGTGGCACACAGACAAATGGCGCCGAGACATGACAGCCAACAAAGCTGACTAATTGTGAAACGTGTTACTGAAAAGGATGATGGTGCAGGATTATCTTAAATAAGCACAAGAGAGAGAGATTAATGACGTCCTCTGACTGCGGTTGTTAGTCATCTACACATTACAGATGCACTTTATCAACAGTATAATCTACTATCTGTTAGGAAGAGGTGGAAATAGCTCACAGGATGCTACATAACTGGAGTTATCTTTACATGACGCTCTGGAAAATTTGAATTTGAATTGACATTTTTTGATTAAACAAATATACGACATTGAGTGCGTGGGTTTGAGGAAGGGTAGATAAATAACTAATCACTGGAGAGACCACTGACCACATGCAGAAGCACTGAGTCAATTTATTTATTTCTAGAATTACGCAATTTGCCAAATATATTACATTATGTGGAAATTAGATCATTACTGTATTTGTTTGAATTCAATCTGAACATTTAATATATATAAAAAATTACACAATAATTGCAATTCAGAGCCCCCGCAGAGCACAGGTTTTTCCCATGGACCATGTCTGCTAACACTGGCCGTAAAGTTCTGGACAAACAAGAAATAATAAAAGGAAAATCCTGTCTCTGCACCTGGCAGCAATTCTATTATCTGCCCCTGGAATGCCATGCCTCCTACGGCTTTGGGAAGACACGGCTCAGCTGGTGATCCAGGGGAAAGAAAGGGGCAGGAGAAATGTAAAGATGGTAATGTAGTTGATGCATGGACACATCAGGCCGAATCCACAGGACCAAGTCCAACATGTATGTTTTCTTAGCTTTATTTCTCTTTGGAAAGTAACAAGAGTAAGCTAAATTAAACTAATTTATGATATCTTAATGCAGTGGTTTTTAAAGTGGGGGCTTTGTGTCACCAGGGGGCACTAGGGGGCCCTCCAAAAAGTAGAGGGAAGAAAAATGCAAAAAAAAAAAAAAAAAAAATTTATTTATTTTTTTGTATTTTGTAAATACATATTTTTACAACCACATTGTCCTGAACTGTATAACACATAAACTGCCATGATCTTCGAATTCTCAGATTTCCGCTGGTGCCTGAATGCACCTCATGTGACAGCGGCAAGATGAGTTTATACAGATTATAAAGTTGTTATAGCAAAAAGGACAAGAACAACAGTTTATTATTATTATAACGCAGTGGGGATATAAAGTGCTTAAAACAGATTTGTTAATAATTTTATAATAATAAATAAAGTTAAGAAAATACATTCTTGAAGTTTATCTTTCTTTACATTTTTTTTTTAGCATTTTTTGTGGATTTGCAAAGGGGGTCCTGGGCCAGAAGCTAATGTTGTTGGAGGGGGGGTTATGGCATGGAAATGTTTTGGAACTCCAGTCTTCATGAATACAAGACCTGTATTTTTAACACACTATACTACTACAACTGTACTACAACTTCAGTGCAGTACTGCCCAGTTCTGAATCTCAGTGATATATAGTGACTTATATACTGTATGAAGTAACTTTTGAAACCAGACAAATACTACAGTTTTTTTCCCCCTTTCCAACCACAGGCAGTAACATGACAACACCGTCCATGTTTTACTTATAGTCCAGGCTTAAAACATGTCCCTTGTCTATAGTAGACATGAAAGGCTATGAAAGGAAATGAAAACTAGTTTTATTCCAAATTGATTATGCATTTAAAGAGATAATATATGCCAATAAACTCTCTTAAATGTTGCACGTGAGACTTTTAAGTAAAGGATGTGACTACTTCAGACATGGCTGTGCTGCTGTGTCTATAAAACACTATTAGGTATAAATAGTTCCCCAGCACTTGTACATGGTACCATTAGTGTACCCCTGAGACCACAGCTGGGATAGTACACAACAACGGAAGAAGGCCTGTGTCTGTGTCTGTGTGGTTGGAGTTAAAGGAGACAAACGCATGTGTTATATCATCTAATACAACAAACACACTGTGTCATCCAATAACCAGGGCTTATTACTTTTTAAATTAATCAATACACTCACCGCTGATCTTTTGAAAAGCATTAGCCCAGGTTAATAGCAGAGCATTATATGAGTCCTTCAGGTCAGAGGAGAATCCCTTTAAACTATTTAGAGTCCTGTCAGGTTTTTACGATTCAGATATGTTATTAATCAGAGAGGACGGCAAAGAAACTAATGGTTTGTCTGATTTTCACTGGGGCACAATCCAGCCAGCAATTGATTGTGGCAGCAGGACACCTGCAGCTTCAGAATACATTTTCACTTTAGAGTCAAAAACAGAGAGAAAGAGAGACATAGAGAGAGAGAGAGATGGATAAAGGGGGGAGAGAGAAACCAACACCAGGAGAAAATATTGCCCCACCACATGAATATGCAAGGACCTGATACCAGCAGTGTCATTGCTAATGTTGCTGCCAATTACAGAGCATGTCATGACACTGTGATTCATGAATATTCATGGTTGACTGATATAGACGACGGCGCCGTGCACAGGCCTCTATTCCCATTTTACTGTCTCATTGTGAATGGTGAACAGGTACCTCCATCATGCCATGGAGGCGCCTTCCAGCTGCAAGACAAGCTGTTCCATAAGGCACTGCTAGTTAACAGTGTGTTATATAAAGGTGTATAAAAGTGATGAAGTGCTCCCCGGCTCTAAAGAGCAGGCATTAAAGCATATTAAGTAGACATTTAAGCTTGTAAAGTAGAAATCTAGAAATGGAAGGAAGACACTGAGCAAAGGGATGCCTTCAGGGTCGGGCTTTTCAATTCTCAGTGAGTTTGATACCTGCTGGTGCTCGGAAGGGAAATGAGATTTGCAGGAGTGAGCGGCCAGAGGGTCGTGCAAACTACACACGTAGCACAGGGAAGCTGAGCCGCCGTCCCTGAAAGAGTTTGATCCAGGTTCAGATCAAGAGCTGCTTGTAAGTAACTGAGACAGAAAGAATTACTAAAGGAAGGCAAAGCAGTTTAGTCCTTTTCCCTTGAATGAGTCAAATCCTGGAGTAAAGATGATCCTGGCCAATCTGTGTGGAGGAGGGGTATGAAATAATAATAATAATAATAATGCCTGCTAAATATTAATAATAATGACGATAATAATAATGATGCTAAATAAATTATATGTTATAATTATTTTTAATTAAGTAATTATTAATTACTCAATTAACAGTAATAATTGTTAGCATTAGTAATGTCAAAGTATAGTGATAGTTATGCGAGATTCTGATATGGCTAATTGTAATTATCATTAATAATAATATAATTATCCATATTATTATTCAATCATTAAGTGAAGGGAATTAAATAAAAAGGTGAATAATTTAAAAGATTTTTTTTTCACAAAGATCAGATTTTTCTGGTGTTAACACCAGCACAGAACGTTGGACCAATTTTGTTTTATTTTTGTTCCAGTAGCCAGTGTGGATAAATAGTTTGGCAGCGAACCTGAAAGTTAGCAGTGACAGGTACTTTTATGTAGATGCACCTGATCCAGTGGGCCTGTGTATTAGTCATTACAAACCATAAAGTCTCTGGCGTTCTCTAAAGAAAAAAAAAGTTGGCTATTTATTTACTTAAGTTTCGTGACAATGTTTGCTAACTTTTTTTGGTGCCTTTTTAAAAAGGAGTTTTCACATTAACTTAAATCTGGTAAATGTAAACTTGAAAATGGTTAACAGAATCACCTTTAAAATTGTATTGTTTTGCCAAATACTTTTTTACATGTTAACCAAGAACATGCAGTGTCACATAGTGGTATCAGGAAGCACTGCATCCTTTTCATTCATGCTGTTTTTTAAGTTCCAGCTGCAATAAACCATTCAACTTATCCTGAACTCTAAAACATTCAGAGCCATGTTGTAGTGTGAGAGGCCAGAGCCTTGTTTATAGGTCGTGGGAGGAGGTGCTGAGGAGTCAAGTGCTATTGACAGCTCGGGAAATAATGACTATTATCACTGAAAAACAAGCAGTATTTCTAAATTAGTAAATTTCGCACTGAGTCGTGCAGGAAATAATTGCTTCAACCTAATGTTCTATTTACCTTGTCACAAATCATTGCATTTTACGAGCTCATCATCACGTGTTTGTTAAGTTGTAATCTTAAGTACCTGACAGTGTGCACTGAATAAATGAAGTGTTTGACGCTGGAGTGTAATGACAACATCAGGCAGCAGATGTAAAGAGCGTTGTCCAGGTAATGAAGTATATGTAAAGTATGGTAAACACACAAAATGGGTAAAAAAAAAAAAAAAAACGAAATTAATGCATAACCAAAAGAAAGAACTTCTGTGGTTAAAATTCACCTCTCATTGAAATGACTCCCAATTAATTGAGCACATAAAAAGGGAAGTTAATTATTCTCCAGTGAAATGGTCAATTAAACTGTTAATTGTGTTTTCAAATTTAATTCTAATTGCTGTAAGGATAGACAGCCTGACCACGCAGTGCCAATGGCAGCGCTGTTTGCAGACACACGTCATTCTGCAGACCCCGTTTCACTCTCAGGTGTCAGACTAAAAGCCTCCCGTGGAAGATGCCAATGTGAAATGTTTTTTAACAGCCAACGGCCCTGGCAGCGGGGAGGGATGTCAGAGTAATTACAACCTATCACAGAACTTTCAGGACAATAATATTTTTCCTCGGAGTATTCACAGTACATTGAGTGTAATGGGTAATTTACAAACGCTGCCATCATGCCCACCTGAAAATGACTGGGCGTGACCACATCGCCTTAATGGGTATAGGCTAATTAAAAGGTTAATTGTAAGTAACAGAGGCAGTGTGATGTATGGCTGGTGAACAATAGTGTCCTCTAGAGGTGGGATTGTACAGAATATACACTGGTGCTGGGTGGTGGTGGTGGTGGTGGTGGTCCACCCCCTCCCTCCTTACGTCCTTCCCATGCACACTCTGTCCTCAAGTGCTCTGGGTACAGTAAAAAAAACTGGTGGGAGTCCTGTTGTGTATTTGTATAATAAAGACTAGAAATAACAATTCTGTCTGCTTTACACGCATGTGGCTCCACGTCTCTGCCCGCACACACACACACATACTGTATGATCTCCTTCTTGGCACTCTGCCCAGACCAATATGTATGGAGGAAAAAAAAAGTAGGCCACTGTGATTGGCTACCAGGTGTTACTGTAAGATTACACTCAGATCAGTAATTCCATCGCTGCAGAACAATAAGGCCCCGAGATTATTTTGGCCACTGCGTCACCTTGAGCAGTTTTTTGCGTCACTCTCCATTCTACCCCACTCCTATCACGCTTCCCTCTCTGGGGGACAATATTTGCCCCCCCCCCTCACATGACGACTGGCTGCAGGCCCACTAATTACCCACAACCCACCGCTCCCCCTCTCCTCTCTGACTCCGGCTCACATCTATACACTAATAACATCTCTATGAATAGGCAGACCCCACCCCTCCTGAGGTCTAAATTTGGAACAATTGTAAATACAGTAACCCTGTCAGAAGATAAAGAAAAATAATATTGACGGCCCCCCCCCTTCACTCCCCCCACCTCCCTCCTTTATTAGAAATATTCTACATCAGCAACACTTAATTCTGTTTTATTTTTTTTTAACTGCTATTGCTATTTTTTTTCTCCTCTTTGTGTCATTCTCTGTCTCTCTTTGTTGCTGCAACACGTCAATTTCTCCAGTGTGGGATCAATAAAATCTAATCTAATCTAATCTAATCTAATCTAATCTAATCTATCTAGTGCAGTAAGCACAGCGTATGCAGCTTTGAGTGAGATATTGATCAACAAGAAGCAGACGGCTCACTGCAGTGGACAACCCCAATTTAGGAGCAATATACTGCTACATATTAAAAATATATTTTAAACATACATATGTGTGTCTTTAAAATCAAAAAATCAAGCATCTGCAGGTGGCTGAGGTTACATGGGCGATGACATCACACAAAAACAAAAACATTAGTACTATTTTCAGCATTATAGGTTTATAATTGTATCCAAAGATATTTCATTTTGGCTCAAATACTGCACACACAATTACCTTCATGTGAGTGTAAACTGATAATGAAAGGCACAAATGTTTATTTTTGTCTTTCTGGGAGAACAAATCCAACAGTTCCCTCAGCCTTGTCCACAGGACAGTACATTTCACACATGTCTCTAAACGACCAAATTCCATAATAGCAGAGCTGCCGTTAACAACCAAACATCACACAGTCTGACGTGAAGTGTTAGAACACATCTGGGTTGAATTCAAACTCTGCACAGACAGAGTTGATCCAGGTTCACCTGCACTCACATCTCTGCTCATGTCTATGTGGGGGGGGAGCAGCAGCAGCAGCATGAGCAGCAGCAGCAGCAGCAGCAACAACACGGGACACACAACCCAAACCAAACACGCTCAGCACAAGAAACAAGGGCTGCAGAAACCTCCCATGCGGATTGGTCTGTGCAGCTGTCGACGCCGATGACGTCGCGCAGTGAAACACGTGGGCCACGACATCCAGAGCTCACATAAACAAAGCCACATTGGCCAAGACTGGGTAGTCGAAGCTGGTGTCGCTGTCAGTACGTGTTGTTACGCAGTTCGGTCTGTCTGTGTCCTGGTACTGTTGGGTCTCTGACGCACAGGAGTGGGAGCTTTTACACAAATTGATGAATACCCCCTGCATGCTTATCGCATGGAGTGAGAGCCACGATCCCGGTGTGAAAGAGGTAAGAAGGACTTTTCTCTTTTTCTTGGCTGCATGATCCGAGTTCCGCGCTTTAGATGCGCGCACGGAGTTCTGGCACAGCTGGACTGGATGGAATGCTGAGACGATTTTTAATTTTTTTTTCACAATTAAAGGCAAAAAATAACCGTACAGCTCGTTGGATGTGGCCGACATTTAATTAAAACTACCACAGCTTTTGGCTTTGTATTATTCCTCATAGTGAAGAATGTCCAGTGCGCAAAGTTGGGTTTCTTCATTCTGAAGAATCTGACATTTAAATAAATACAACATGCACACATTTGATATAACTTACGCCTCGCAATTTGAATTTATATTCAGATTATTCCAAATATTTTACGGACTGTTGTAAATGACAGCGTTGGGTGTTTTATTAGGGGACGAACCAGGACAGAGTCGCCTTTTTAAATCCGGACACTCGTACAACTCCTGAGATTATCCATTTCAAGTGTCGCCGAAAAACTGCCACAGGATTTGAGGTATGGTTTAAAAATATTGAATCAAATGTTGTAGTTTGTTGTCATTTTAACATATATATGTATAATAATTGGGGTAAAGTTTTATATTTATTATCAGAACATGATTCTGATTGTGTGGATTTGCCTCCCAGCCATGCCCTGCGTCCAGGCTCAGTATGGATCATCACCTCAAGGAGCCAGTCCTGCGACCCAGAGCTACAGCTGCCACACCGCGGGAGAATACAGCTGCGACTTCCTAACGCCCGAGTTCGTTAAGTTTAGCATGGACTTGACCAACACTGAGATCACAGCCACCACTTCACTCCCGAGTTTCAGCACATTCGTGGACAACTACAACACCAGCTACGACGTTAAACCGCCCTGTCTCTACCAGATGCCCCACGCTGGAGATCAGTCCTCGATCAAGGTGGAGGACGTCCAGATGCACAGCTACCATCAGCAGAGCCACCTGCCACCTCAGACGGAGGAAATGATGTCCCACTCTGGGCCTATGTACTTCAAAACCTCCTCGCCTCACGCTCCGAGTACGCCAAACTTCCAGGTCCAGCCTAATCACATGTGGGAGGACCCTGGCTCTCTCCACAGCTTCCACCAAAATTATGTCGCGGCCACGTCTCACATGATGGACCAGCGCAAGAACCCCGTGTCCAGGCTGTCGCTCTTCTCCTTCAAACAGTCACCGCCCGGCACTCCTGTCTCCAGCTGCCAGATGCGCTTCGACGGGCCCCTGCACGTCTCCATGAACCACGACGGCCCCGGTGCGCACCGCGGCCTGGACGGCCAGAGCTTCGCCGTGCCCAGTGCCATCAGGAAACAAGCGGGTCTGGCTTTTCCTCACTCCCTGCAGCTCGGACACGGGCACCAGCTGGTGGACAGCCAAGTGCCATCGCCCCCGTCCCGAGGATCTCCGTCAAACGAGGGTCTGTGTGCGGTGTGTGGGGACAACGCAGCCTGTCAGCACTATGGCGTGAGAACCTGCGAGGGCTGCAAAGGATTTTTCAAGGTAGGCTCACATGAGTGTCACCGTAAATCATTTCTAGTTGCGACGAATTCTGTCCAAAAAAAAAAAAAAAGCAACTTGCAGCCCAGACCATTTGCAGAACGATTTTTGGAAATTATTTTCATTTTGAAAAATAAGAATAACGCACGAGCTTTTAAAACAGCAACAGGAAAAGACTCAAAGGTGTGATTGAAATTTTTAAAAAAGCACGATTGTGTTTTGTTGTCTATTCCCTGTTGTTGGTTCTCATACATGAGATGTGACAGATACTGTATCATTCACATCTGTCCTCACTCTGCAGAGCCACTGCATGTTTACAACTCCATTGAAAAAGGGGGCCTGCTGGATGACTTATGTGTGTTTTCTTTTCTTTCTTTTTTTTTACCTCCAGCGCACCGTCCAGAAAAATGCAAAATACGTGTGTTTAGCAAATAAGAACTGTCCTGTTGACAAACGCAGAAGAAATCGTTGCCAGTTCTGCCGTTTCCAGAAGTGCCTTGTCGTCGGAATGGTGAGAGAAGGTACGTTTTTATTTTCATGCAATACATTATATTGTAGAGCACGTGTGTCTGCTGTGACATTTTCTAATGGGAATAGACCGTGCGTAAAACGAGTGGCAGCCACGTCTGACGCATGACAATTGTATATAAAATATATATCAACGCTTCTCTCTTTTGTTTAACTTCATAAATGTCTTTTTTTTGTCATACAGTTGTCCGAACGGATAGTCTCAAAGGTAGGAGAGGACGCCTCCCGTCCAAACCCAAAAGTCCTCAAGATTCCTCCCCACCCTCGCCGCCTGTCAGCCTCATAAGCGCACTAGTTCGGGCCCATGTGGACTCCAACCCCTCCATGTCGGCTTTGGACTATTCCAGAGTGAGTAAATCACCACTGTCCTACTAATAAAAAAAAAAACACACCGTGCCCATAAAAGAAGAAAAATGAAGACAGTGTACCTGTCTGAAGGAGAAAAGGCAACCAAATGGATGCATTCACTCCTGCTTTTATATATAAAAAAACTTTACGGCTTTCAAAGTTTTTTAGTAATAGATTCTTAACTTTGTCTGGCTTTTAATGTGGCATATTTTCTCCCTAAGTAAATTCGGGTGAAATAGAGAAGTTAATAAAAAAGGCGGACATGAATTTAACTGTAAAAAGCGCCCTCGCTCTCACTGCCTTGGAAATGGCCGTTTGCAATTTCACGGATTATATATTTTAAGGCAGCTCATTAAGGCGCTGTTTAAATTAAATTCCAGTTCCAGTCCAACCCTGACTACCAAATGGCTGGAGACAACACTCAGCACATCCAGCAGTTCTACGACCTCCTGACGGGCTCCATGGAGATCATCCGGGGCTGGGCGGAGAAGATCCCCGGCTTCTCTGATTTACCCAAACAGGACCAGGACCTGCTGTTTGAATCCGCCTTCCTCGAACTCTTCGTGCTGCGGCTGGCGTACAGGTGAGTCTGAGCAATTACCAGAAAAGAATAACACTGGAGGATCTCCCGATTATGATCGGCTCCTCCTTCAAGCCTCACTGATTTGCTTTTTAATGGCTGCTCAATAATTAAAGGGCTGTTAAAATTCCAGACCTAATTAATGGCAGTTTCTTATTAATTGCAGGTCCAACCCGGTGGAGGGGAAGCTGATTTTTTGTAATGGAGTTGTGTTACACAGGCTACAGTGCGTGCGTGGGTTTGGAGAGTGGGTGGACGCAATCGTGGAGTTCTCTTCGAATCTCCAGAGCATGAACGTCGACATCTCAGCCTTCTCCTGCATCGCAGCTCTGGCAATGGTAACAGGTGCGTCAAAGCGGTTCCAGCGCGTTCTGAACACTTCAGAACTGTCGTCCTCTGTGTGAACCATGTCTGACGCGTGTACTTGTTGCGCCTCTGTTGCAGAACGACACGGGCTGAAGGAACCCAAGCGCGTGGAGGATCTTCAAAACAAGATAGTAAACTGCCTCAAGGACCAAGTGACGTTCAGTGGCGGTGGATTGAATCGTCCCAACTACTTGTCAAAACTCTTGGGAAAGCTCCCAGAACTGCGCACTCTCTGTACCCAAGGTCTGCAGCGCATCTTTTACCTAAAACTAGAAGATCTCGTCCCTCCGCCAGCAATAATTGACAAACTTTTCCTCGACACTCTGCCTTTCTGAGTCAGACAGACTCCATGGAGGACAACTAAAAAAACACAAAACAACATAAAAACACTTCCATAAAACAGACTGACTGACTGCGTGCGTCAGAGCCGTTTATTTTGAACGCCATTATTTAGGAAACGATTGCAAAAAATCAGACGGTTAAAGAGAACAACGGGAAAAAAAAAAATCAAAAAAAAAATCTTTGTTTTACCAAAAGGGGAGAAAAGACAAAGAGCGCAGGCCTTGTTTATTTTCACATTTGTTTCAGTGCCAAACGAATGAATCGGGGATTAATTTCAGGATTAATCCGATTTTCCAACCACTTACTGTTTATTTACCATCGGCTCTACTCAAATCTGCAGATGTAAAATATATTGCATTTATATACATATATATACACGCATATGTACACACAAATACACACACACACACACACTGTATATTACGATAGATGACGTGTGCGGCCAGTGCATCGCTTTATAACGTGTACAAAGTTTGTTACAATGAAAAGATTTTTTTTTCCTTTTGTGCCTACGTGTTTCTGACAGGAGTTCCAAAAATATCCAGAAAAGAGGAAAAAAAAAAAAAAAAAACCCCGCATGTTTTCAACTTTACTTTTCTCCC
>NC_024322.1:12480514-12482404 GCF_000523025.1 Cynoglossus semilaevis
GGTTAAACTCATCTGTACAAAAGAAAACGGAGGGACCCATGGTGTTTGTAAAACTGTCAGACATTCCTTGTTTGTATGTGCTGTAAGTATTGTTGCTGTTGAATATAAACGTTTCTATATATTTATTATTTCTATGGCCATAAGAGCTACTTACACTAAAGCATGGTGCAATTTAAACGACTTCATCCCAACATCATGCTGAGCACGTTGTCTATATATGTTCCATGTCTGATAATCGTCCTATAGGTAGACGTTTGATTTTTAACATGACTTTTGGAAATGAAAAAGCTCCATCCAATTATTATTATTATTATTATTATTATTATTATTACCTACAGGCTCAAGAATGTGTGTGAGTGTGTGTGTGTGAGTGAGTGTGAGTCAGTGAGTGAGAGAGAGAAAGAGAGAGAGAGAGAGAGATCTATAGGCCCACATCATCATGTACCTATAAAATGACTTCTTCTGTAACAGCATTTGGTGCCGAATTCCACGAACTTTAGAGAGAAAGAAATATTTAATGTTTACAAATAAAACTTTTAAATCAATTCTCTGCCAAAGTAAATTAATTTATTCCTTAAATCTGGAGGAAGTGATTGTTGTTTTTTTCTAATTTAACATCAGCGCTCAAAAGGCCTCAAAAACTGCGTCTTATTTAGGATTTTTGTTAGAATTTTTTTTTTTACTTTATATTTATCTTGATTTTATTTCAGTGAAAATGCGCAGGCCTGTATAATTTTGCTATATTCCGGGTTTTTATACTTACGCTTTATACGCTTTTTGTGCCAAAATACACTTATATGATTATTAAAAACATTTTATTTTCGTTTAAATTCATTTATTTCCCTTGACATATTTCGGTCGGTGAAATAAAACAATAAAGTAAAAAGAAACTTCATTTCAGTGAAATGCTACAGGTTTCCGTATTTCCACGCGGGTCTATTTCTGTCGCTTTTTATTATTTAATCTCTCTTCTCATTTTCTCTCGTCTGCCTGTAGTTTGTCAAATGAAAAGGTTATAACGGATCACAAACGAGAATGTTCATATTTACTCCGCATCCCACGCAAATTACGGTTTAAAAATAATTTAGATGAGAAACGTCTGGTTTTAGACACCGGTGTCACCTGTTTCCATCTGTTGATTATTGTGGAGCAGCTCAGTGAACGGACAGAACTCAACACTTCTGCAGAATCTGGTTGTCGGAAACATTCGCCCTGCATTTAAACAACTCAATGTGCCGCTCAAAATAAAATAAAAAAAAATTAAATTCACTCACTTTACGAATATTTAATAATTTCGGAATGCTGATATTTCTGTGACACGTCGGTATGCATAGAGATTTATGTGGTTTATTATATTTATTTATTCTCTGCTTTTACGCACTTCAAACATGGCGAGTTTTGTCTTTTCTCTGAACACTAAATCTAACAGGTGACTGTCGGTTAAACAGTCACATAAAGTGCAGACACTTTTTATTCGTTCTTCTCTGTTGTCTCGCTGCAGCAACTCCGACGACTTTCTCTGCGTAAAACCGTGCGTAATTTCCCAAAACCACAGCCAAAGTCAAGTGATAGTGGACAGACAGGGACCAGACTCCGGGGCCAGGACATGTCAGGGACTGGGGACCTGACTGATTCCACATTTATCTCATGATCAAGGAAATGGGAGCAGCTTTTCTTTTCTTTCTTTTTTTTTTAACAGCACATATTAGCGACAGGCATTGAGTTGCCTCGATAATTATTTCGTCGGTGTAAAGCGCTAATTCCAAGGCAAATTGGGATTCCACTCAGAAGCAGTTTGCTGACATTTAGGCGGATCTGCTGAGAGGGTGCACTACAATGTCACAAGTTCCCGCTGTTGACTGAAAGTACAGATAGGTTTAAAAAAAAGAA